>NW_006921664.1:8049335-8058097 GCF_000298275.1 Orycteropus afer afer | reverse complement strand
TCTGTGTTAATTGGTTTCCCTTTTCTTTGTTGAAGAGGGTTTGTGCAGTCTTTCTGCCTAGTCCGCCCTCTTGCCGGAACTCCTTTCTAAGCAATTTTTTTGAGAGTGTAGTGTGTCTCAGACAATGATTCTTCAGACATAACTGGGTTAATCCCATCACATGGAAGTAGAAGGAATAATTGTTTTAGAGGAGAAGGTGACTTAGCAGACAAAGATGGAGTAATTTCTTCAATTAAAAAAAGTTGTTTCTGCAAATGCTGGCAAGGATGTGGAGAGATTGGAACTCTCATACACTGCTGGTGGGACTTTAAAATGATACAACCACTGTGGAAAACAGTATGGTGATTCCTTAAAAAGCTGGAATTAGAAATACCATTTGACCCAGCAATCCCATTACTAGGTATACATCCTAAAAGAGTGAGAGCCAGGACAAGAACAGATATATGCACACTCATGTTCATCACAGTATTATTTACAATAACAAAAAGATGGAAACAACCTATGTGAACATCAACAGAAGAGTGCAAGACCAAACTATGCTACATACACGCAATGGGATACTATGCAACCCTAAAGAATAATGTAGAATTTGCAAAACACCATGTAACATGGATGAACTTGGAGGACATTTTGCTGAGTGAAAGTCAATCACAGATGGACAGATATAGTATTAGTTCATTATTGTAAAAAGTCAAGGATATATGGAATTAAATTTTCTTTGTTGGTTACCAGGGGTGGGAGGGGAGGGGAGGAAACACTGCAAAAAAAAAATAAATAAATAAAATGCATTGACCCATGTCATGTTAGTTTTGTGTATTTCACTGTACATAAATTATATTTCAATAAAATGCGTTATAAAAAAAAAAGAAGAAGAAGAAGCTTGGTTCTGTTGTTGTTGTTGTTATGTGTCATTGAGTCAGACCTGACTCATAGCGACCCCTCCTTGGGTTTCCAAGGTGGTACCACTACAGAAAGAAGCTCTGGTAGCATAGTACCTAAGGCACTTGACTGCTAGCCAGAAGGCTGGAGGTTCAAACCCACCAGCCGTTCCTCAGAAGGAAGGTTGGACAATCTACTTCTGTAGTGATACTGCCTTGGAAAACCCAAGGAGGGGTTGATATGAGTCAGGTCTGACTCGAGGGCACATAACAACAATCACTACAGAAGTAGATTACCTAACCTTCCTTCTGAGGAGTGGCTGGTGGGTTTGAACCTCCAGCCTTCTGGTTAGCAGTCTAGAGCCTTAGGTACTACACTACCAGAGCTCCCTTGGTTCCATTAGCAGGAGTGATTCAATGGAATTAGGGGCTCAATGTACCCAGGTTCCTGATGATTAGCCCATGTGTTTCATTCCAAGTTTCAGAAACCCATTTCTTCCCAATCAATGCCCTTACTTTGACTTCAGATACCATTTGAGCTTGACAATTCAATTGACATTGTAATTCAGCCCCTTTTATAAGACTCTGGTTTGCTTTTGGCAATATCAGCTCTGATAAAGAAGTAAAGCTTTCTTTCTAAGCACAAGTGGCAAATTTCAGGTCTTGTATGCAGCACTTGAACTGTGATTCTGATGTTTTGAGTTCATCCTTACCTTTGACTACTTTGTCTAGTGAAAGTGAGATCAACCTACCAGCTTCCTTATACTTCTCATATGACAAAACTGTAGAAAATTATCAAATATGCAATCACCCAGAGCCTTATATCTTGCATTCTTATATCTCACAAATATCTGATCCAATGGTGGTGGTATTTTGTGTATTTTTATTATCATCTCACACAATGGATTTTCAGTGACTTCTTTGTAACTAGAAACAGAGTTGTCAGAACTTTTAAGACTAGTTAGACTTTAGAACCAATTCAGAAAACTCACCTGTATGATTTTGTTCTTCTAGAACCACATCTGGTACCAAATGTGTTAGACTAAGTTCTCTAGAGGATCAAAACCAGGAAAATGTATATATAAACACATGTTGTTGCTGTTGTTATGTGCCGTTGAGTTGGACCTGACTCATAGCGACCCCTTCTTGGTTGCTGAGTCAGTATCACTACAGAAGTAGATTGCCCAACCTTCGTTCCAAGGAGTGGCTGGTGGGTTTGAACTGCCAGCCTTCTCTTTAGCAGTCAAGTGCCTTAGGCACTATACTACCAGAGCTCCTATATAGAGAGAGATTTATTTCAAGGAAATGGCTCAGACATTCGTGGAAGCAGAAATCTGTGGGTTATGCCAAAGGTTAGAGGCTTCTCCTGATTCATGTGGTTGCAGTGGCTGATGAACCCAAAATCAGTCAGGCAGAAGGGTTCTGGCTCATGTCCTAAGAACAGGAGGTCAGAGGATGATGAGTCAGATGCAGGGTGGAGGTGGAGAAGGAGTAAGCTTTGCAGAACATCCATACATATTGGACGCAGGCCACATCCCCCAAGGAAACACCCTTATCAACTGATTAGCTGCTCACATCAGATCACAAGATGGAGGATGATTATATAACATTCGTCAAACTACTAAGAATCAAATAACATGGCCTAGTCAAGTTGACACACAACCTAAACCATCACAGTATGATTACTAAGTAAACTATTTAGCATACTATATACTCCTGGTTTATACTTTTGTAACAAAGAAGGGATATTTGTATTTGCCTAATGGTAATCGAAATGATGGTACTTACTAGAGATCAGATTCATGCTACAGCTGGAACTCACCCTAGAACTTAGTGAAGTTTTTGTCTTTCTGAAATTCACTTGGAGAACATTATTTTTTATAATCTACTGTGGTAACAAAGCCTTTAGGTTAGAGAAAAGTCCCCCTGTGATCATATGGGTCAAATAGTGGCCTCCTGAAAGATATATTCACATCTTAACCCTGGAACTTGTGAATGTGACCTTATTTTTTTTTTTTTTTAAATTATCTTTGCAGATATAATAAAGAAGAGACTATGCTGGATTGTTAAGGTGGTCCCTAAATCCAATGACCAGTATTTTATAAGAGAAAGACAGAAAGATATTTGATATAGATCAAAAAAAAAAAAAAGACACAAACAGAAGAGAAAGCAATGTAACCATAGAGGTAGAGCTTAGATTGATGCAGCAATAAGCCAAAGGAGTGCCTCAAGCCACCAGAAGTTGGAAGAGGCAAGGAAGGATCTCCCCTAGAGTTTTTAGAATGAGTGTGGCCTTGCCAGACCTTGATTGTAGACTTCTGTGCCCTAGAACTGTGAGAGAATAAATTTCTGTTGGTTTCGCCACCAAACTTGTGGTGGTTTATGAAGAAAGCCATGGGAAACAAGTACACAAGCAATCCATTTGAAATAACAGACAATAATGTAGGATCATCCAGTCATCAAATATTGCCTTCCAGTTTAGGAGATAAAAATAAAGCCTAGATGTACAGCTGGAAATGAGAAAATAGTTTGTTATATGATATACACTTGATAGTGTGGCCAGCTATTCCATTTCAAACTAGGAGAAAGTGGCATACTGATACTTAAAGAGGAAGCAAAACAAAGAAAATTGATTTGGAAGGAAGCTTCACATGACAGATCAGAGATTTTCAATCATCAGGACAGAATACTGTTAGAAATTCACTGAGTTGGGACAAAAACACTCCACAAAGCAAAACATATAAAACCTCCAGATACGAGGCTAAAGGAATAACATATTGCAAAGACAGTGGGAAGAGGAGGCAAGGGATCCCATAGTATATTGATATCCTCAGATATGGCCAGCCATCAGTTAATTTGTCATACTGTGGTGGTTTGTGTATGGCTATGAGGCTGGAGGCTATGCCACCAATATTTCAAATACTAGCGGGGTCACCCATGGTGGACAGGTTTCAACTTCCAGAATAAGACAGAATCGAAAGAAGGAAGGGGCCATCTGCTTCTCAAAGAATTAGCCAGTGAAAACCTTATGAATAGCAGTGAAACATTGTCTGATATATTACTGGAAAACTTTATGAATAGCCCTGAAACATTGTCCAATATAGTGCCAGAAGATGCACCCCTTAGGTCAAAAGGCACTCAACATACAAATGGGAAAGAGCTGGCTTCTTAGAGTAGAGGTGACCTTAATGATGTGGATGGAGTAAAGCTTTTGAGACCTCCATTTGCTGGTGTGGCATGACTTAAAATGAGAAAAACAGCTGAAAACATCCATTAATAATCAGAACATGGAATGTATGAAGTATGAATCTAGGAAAATTGGAAGCTGTCAAACATGAAATGGAGGTTCTGGTAAGATGGAGAAATAGGCAGGAAGACTGCACAGACCCTCTTCAACAAAGAAAAGGGGAACCAATTAACATAGATACAGAAAAATAATCCTGGACCCCTGAGCTTTGAAGGGAAGGATATAGAAGTGGACTAAACTCCAACTAGCAGAAGAATTTGCATGAAAATACCAAAAAAGAAGACATACGGAGCTGTGGTCTGGCAGTGATCCTGATGGCACAGACAGCTTGGATATTGTCAAATGGTGGTAAGACCTAAGAATTAACCTAAAAATCAAACCTGCTAGCCAGTGACTGCACAGAGGACTGCTCTAGTGGCTGGTGAATAAAAGGGGAAGCAGAGAAAAGGAAGGCGGGCTGAGTTGTGGACTTTTGCCTGTCCAGAGGGTGCAGCCATTTTGAATGTTTACAAGTAGCTTCACCATTTTGGATATTTAAAACAACAGCATTCTCCTAGATTCCAGGGACTTAAGAACAGGCTCCGCTTGCTGGGAACCTCAAAGACGTCCCAGATGCATGGACTACTAGAAAGGTGTGACTTTCCCCTCATTACTCTTATACCTCACACCCTCTTGGTGAACAGAGGGGCGGCCATCCCTCACTCCCACCCGAGGCTGGCAGGAATTCCATCCTAGCCTGTGTACTCCCAAGGAGCCTGGATGACCTGTCCCACCCTGTCCAGATTTTTTTTTTTTCTTTTTAATTGTTTTTCGTTTGTTTGATTTTGTCTGTTTTAAAACTACTACTGTTATTATTACTTTTGTCTTTTTTATTATCATTCTTTAGTCTTCTTTTCTTTGGTTCTAGATTTCAGTTATTTTTCTTTTCCCTGTTCCTGGTTCCATTTTTTTTTTTTCCCCCTTCTTCTTTGTGGTAATCCCATTCCTTGTTTTCCTTTTTGCATTTTTCCCATTTTTTTCTTCATTATTCTCCCTTTCTACTTTTTTTTTTCCTTTATTGCCCTCTCCCCAGATATTGCAGTGTTTTTTTGTTTTGTTTTTGATTTTTTCCTTCTCTCTTTTTTGGTTTCTGTTCCTGTGTGATTACATGGAGTGTTTATTGTCCATTTCCTTTTACTTTTTTGATGGTTATTCAATTGTTATTTTGTCTAACTGAGTGGGAGACAGCAAAAGTCCCCATATGACATAACTGTACCCACACCTCCTACAGCTATATTTATTAAATGAGAGTTACTACCTCCTTCTCCACCAATGGGCCTATGATAAACAACCACCAAGAAGATCCTGACCCACTCTTAGCTGCTCTTCACAGTTAACAGAGATCTAAATACAACAATATCACAATGTCTTGGAGACAACAGACCATCACAGTCCACACAAAGAAGCAAGATAAACTGGTAGAAACAAGGGAGCAGGATACAGACCCAGAACACATCCCTGAGGAAGCAGCAGCATTGGAACTCTCTGATAAGGAATTCAAAAGAATTACATTTAGGTATTTTCAAAGAATTTAGAGACAGATCAAGGAAAACCCAGACAAATCTCTAGAGGAATTTTGGAAGAAAATACAAGAATAAAATGACAAAATAAATGAAAAAATAGAAATGATTCAAAATCTATAGATAGAACATTAATACTAAATTGTCAGAAATAAATAACACTTTGAAAGGACAAAGGAATAGAATTGATTCAATGGAAGACAGAATTAATTAAATTGAAGACAAATACCTGAATACTTTTTGGAAAAGGATCAATCAGAAAAAAAGATCAAAACAAAATGAAGAAAGCCTTAGAATCATGTGGGATACCATCAATGGTATAACCTACATGTCATTGGAATTCCAGAACAGGAAGAGAAAAATAAAACCACTCAGAAAATTATCTAAGATTTTTTGGAAGAGAACTTCCCTGATATCATGAAAGATGAGAATATATCCATTCAAGAAGTCCAATGAGCCTCAAACAGTATAGACCCCAAAAGAAAATCACCAAGGTATCTCAGTATCAAACTCATCAAAACCAAAGACAAAGACAGAATCCTGAAAGCAGCATGGGAAAAACAAAAAGTTACTTACAAAAGACAACCAGTAAGAATAAACTCTGACTTCTGAGAAGAAACCAGGCAAGTGAGAAGGAAACGAGATGGTATATATAAAACCCTGAAAGAGAAAAATTTCCAACCAAGAATTATATACCCGGTAAAATTGCCCCTCAAATATGATGGTGAAATTAGGAGATTTCCAGATGAGCAGAAATTAAGGGAATTTGTCACAACCAGACCAACCTTACATGAGATATTAAAGGGAGTCCTTTGAACAGAGAACCAAAATAGTAAAAGACAACTGACTATTAATACACAAGATGACATAACCCAGAAGCCACAGCTATGGACATATCCAAAGTAAAATAAACTTACAAGATTCTAAACAGGGAACCAGAGACATCAATTGGCAAATGAGGACAACTACAAACCAAAAAAGAGGGAAAATACTGTGTAGTTACAGAACTTCTAAATGGTGAGGAAGTCAAGAGAGTTGCAAGATAGAACAGACTATTCTAAACTCAGAAAGAAAATTATAAATCACAGGATAACCTCAAAGAAAAATGATACACCTTCACATCACAATAAAAAAGAGGACAAGGACAAATATTCAGCAAATACTAAAAAAACAGCAACAAAGGAAATGATAACACTATTCATACACATAATGAGCTCAGCACAGAAAATAATATGGAACAAAGAAACCAGGGACACCATGAAAAATCACATAACAAAATGATACCAACCAATTCATATTTGTCAAAAATTACACCAACTATTAATGGATTAAATGCACCTCTTAAGGGACAGAGAGTTGCAGATTGGATACAAAAACAAAACCCATCAATATGCTGTCTACAGGAGACACACTTTAGAGACAAAGACAAAAATAGACTAAAAATCAAAGGTTGGAAAAAGCTATATCAAACAAATGGCAACTGTAAGAGACCAGGAGTGGCAATATTAATTTTTTATCAAATTGACTATAAGACTAAAACCACCATATGGGACAAGGAAGGAAATTATGTAATGATTAAAGGATCAATTCAACAAGAAGTTATAATCATAATAAATATCTATGGACCTAATAAAAAAGCCCCAAAATACATAAATCAGACTTTAAAAGAGTTGAAAAGGCAAATAGATGACTCCACAGTCATAGTAGGAGACTTTAATACACCATTTTCAATGAAATATAGAAGAACAACTGGAAAGAAATGCAACAAACGTGCAGAAGAGCTAAACAGTACAATTCACCAACTTGACCTTATGGACATCTGCAGAGCACTTCACCCAACAACAGCACAATATATTCTTTTCCAGTGCACATGGAACATTTTCCATGATAGACCAAATGTTAGGCCATAAAACAAGCCTTCATAAATTTAAATACATTGAAATATTGCAAAGCATCTTCTCAGATCACAATGCTATCAAATTAGAAATATTCCTATCAAATTAGGAAGATCAATGGAACAAAGAGTGAACACATGAAAACTGAACAGCACCCTTAAGAAAGACTGGGTAAGAGAACAAATAAAAAATGAAATATAAAAATTCCTTGAATCAAATGAGAATGAAAACACAACATACCAAAATCTTTGGGACACAGCAAAAGCAATGATCAGAGGCCAATTTACACCAATAAATGCACACATCAAAAAAGAAGAAAGAGCCAAAATCAACAATTTAAATCAACATCTCCAACAATAGAAAAAGCACAGCAAGAAAAGCTTATAGTCACCAGAAGAAAGGAAATAAACAAGATTCGAGCAGAAATCAATGAAACAGAAAATAGAAAGGCAACAGAAAAAATCAACAAGATGAGAAGTTGGTTTTTTGAAAAGATTAATAAAATTAACAAACCACTGGCAAATTTAATAAAGGAAAAGAGAGAGACAATACTCATAACACAAAAAACAAATTAAATGGGTGACATCACAACAGAACCAACTGAAATAAAAAGGATATCCAGAGACTATGAAGAACAGTACTCCAACAAATTTGAAAATCTGGAAGAAATAGACAGATTTCTGTAAACACATCACTGGGCTAAACTAACACAGATTGATGTGGAAAAGTTGAACAGATCCATACCAAAAGAAGAAATTGAACAGGTCATCAAAAAATTACCAACTAAAAAAAGTCCTGGCCTAGACAGTTTCACCAGAGAATTCTACAGAACATTCAGAGAAGAACTAACACCAATCTTACTGAAACTATTCCAAAACAGAATAGGATGGAATCCTTCCTAACTCATTTTATGAAGCAAACATAATCTTGATATTAAAACCAGGCAAAGACATCATGCAAAAGGAAAACTACAGACCAATATCCCTCATGAATAGAGATGCAAAAATCTTCAAAAACAAAAAATTGTAGCCAATAGACTCCAACAACATATCAAGAAAATCATTCATTATGACCAAGTGGGGTTCATATAAGGTATGCAGGGATGGTTCAACATTAGAAAAACAATCAACATCATCCACCACATAAATAAAACAAAGGAGTAGAACCATAGGATCATAACAAT
>NW_006921664.1:8045761-8049235 GCF_000298275.1 Orycteropus afer afer | reverse complement strand
CTATACAAAACATTGTTCCACCTCCTACTTTGGCGAGTAGCAACTGGGATCTTAAAAGCTAGCAAGCTGCCATCTAGATGCAATGATGGGTCTATCCTCATCCAGAGCAAAGAATAATGAAGAAAACCAAAATTCATAGAAACAATTAGTCCTAGCAACTGGTACACCATCCGACCTGCAGCCTATACAACTATGAGATGAGAAGAACTAGATGGTGCCTGGCTACCACTGTCATCCACTTGGAAGGGGATCTATGTAGGTGATCCTTGATAGAGAGGGAGAACAATGTGGAGCAAAACTCAAAATCATTTGGAGAAAAAAAAAAAAAGAGGGGGGAACCAGGTTTGCTGGACCAATAGAGCCTGGTGGGACCACTGAGACTATGGCCCCTAGTTGCCCTTCAGGTCTGGAATTGAACCCACACTTGTGGTTTCCAGACAAACAGAAGACAGGCATATGAGTTAAACATTTACCTGAGGTAGATACACTCCTTGGAGTGAGCAATCATTGAGAAAGAAGGGCTGCCTATGCACAGGGAGACAGCTCAGGGAGCAGGAGTCCATGGAGGGATGAACACTGGGAACTGGTAACTATGGGGAGGAAGTGGGAGGGGAGCTGTTACATTGTGGTAAACTGTGGTCAATGTCATGAAACAAAGTATATGTTAACTGCTGTATGGAAAGTGAATTTTCTCTGTAAATAGTCAACAAAGTCTCAATAAAAATAAAATTAAATAAATAAATAAATAAAAAGACATCAGACAATGTGTTGCACTAGGCAAGTCTGCTGCAAAAGTTTTCTTTAATGTGCTGAAGAGAAAAGTTTTTCTTTGAAGGTAAGGTGCACCTAACCCAAGCCATGGTATTTTCAATCACCCTTTATTCAGGTGAGAGCTGGACAATGAACAAGAAGAGTTGATACTTTTGAGTTGTTGTGTTGAAGAAGAATACTGAAAGTACTGTGGAGTGCCAGAAGAATGAACAAACCTGTCCTGGAAGAAGTGTAGCCAGAATGCGCCTTGGAAACCAGAATGGCCAGATTTCATCTCACCTACTTTGGTCATGTTGTCAGAAGGAACCATTCCCTGGCGAAGGATATGTGTTAGACTGGGTTCTCTAGAGAAACAAAAACCAGCAAAGCTTATAATATATATATATAGAGAGAGAGAGAGAGAGAGAGAAAGAGAGAGAAATTTATCTTAGGAAAATGGCTCACAAACGTATAGAAGCCAGCAAGTCCAAAGTCCCTGGAGGAGAAACATCGGGCTGGAGGCAGCCTTAGCTTCTGCAACCACAGGGGGCCGAGAAATTCAAAGCTGACAGGCAGGACACTGGTTGTTGACTCCAACAAAAGATGAATCCAAGATCTCCAGGCCAAGCGGTGGGCTGCTCACTCACGGAAGTTTGTAGTCAGCACACCAGGGTCCCAATCCACAAAAGAATGTCTCTCTTCCCAGGATGTCCCTGGATATCCTGGAAGCAGGCCACACCCCTAGGGAAACTCCCCTTGGGCAGATTGGCCACTCAGAACACAGTCATCTGATCCCATCATGGGAACAACCACACAGAACTAGGGTCCAGCCAAGTTGACACACGGCTCCAACTATCACAGATATCATGCTTGATAAAGTGGAGGGTCAACGAAAAAGGGGAAGGCCCTCAATAAGATGGACTGACACAGTGACTGCAATGATGGGCTCAGGTATAGCAAGGATTGTGAGGCTATCACAGAAGCTGGCAGTGTTTCTTTCTGTTGTACATAGGATGCTATGAGTTGGAGCTAATTGTATAGCACCTAACAACAAGCACAACAACAGATAGGGCATCCCAAGATAGACACCCATGTTCTTTGTTGCTTTATCCCATGAGTTTCTGCCTACAGGCTTCACGCTGGGTGGTCTACCACGATAAGTACAAAACTCCAAACTTTGTATTGTTCCTGTTAATTTTTAGAAATATTGATTTTTAGTTCAAGCAATGGTATTTTAGGTTATGCACCATTATTTCTCATCAGTTTTGAAATAGGTAAGGTGTCCTTTCTACTGCACCAGTCTGTGAGAACTTGCTGCCCAATTTACAACTCCAGCTTCCATACTGATTGACTATGGGAATCTGTTTTGGTTACCTAGTGCCACTCTCAAAAGAATATACCACAAATGGGATGGCCTTAACAAACAGGAGTTTATTCTTACAATTTGGAGGCTTGAAGTTAAAGTTCAAAGTGCCAGGCTCTAGGGGCTGGTGAAAGCCCCCCAACCTTGAGCTTCTGCTCTGCCTCTTGCTCCCCACCCACTGGAGCTAGAGGCTTTTCTTCAGTTAGACAGCTGCTGGCTGCTGAGACTGACAAGCCCAAGGTTGACAAGTAAAAAAAAGGCACAGTCCTGATGTTATCAAACCACAAGGCAGGCCATTAATTCATGTCCACTGAAAGTCTCAAGGTTGGCAGAGCATGGCAGGCTGCTGAACAATGAATGACACAGCTACATCCAGGGTTCAGGTGTGCCAAAAGCTATAGACCATTCTCAAAGTTGCTGCTTATATACAGGAAACAAAGTGCATCCCCAAAGCAGCTACTCAGCTGCTTGTGGTAGGTCCTACCATGGAGTTGATTGCTAGTCTCATCATGGGGAATAACTACTACCAGCTGCCCAGCCACTCAACCAGGCCAACCAAGTCGACACACAACCTCAACTACCACAGAATCGAAGCTTTACCCATGTCTCTCCTGTCCAAGAAGCATCTGTTCTATCTTGTGATTTTCATCTAAGGAAGCTAACTTGCTTCAAATAGCAGCTCTAGTCTTCTCATGAGAAGGACACAAGAGGTCACCTCTTGTCTTCTCCTTGGATTCCTTCAAGATGTTTTCTGCATTGCTTTTTCCGAAGTTTGAGCAGAGGTTCTTGCTTCAATTCACTCGAATGGCAGTGACAACTGGGCTCAACTTGTAAAAGGAATTCCTGGAATTTGGGGAATAACAGAAAAGGAAAGCAACTTGGCAAAAACTTGTGATTCATTATGCTCCCATGCTTCTGGACATCGTTATCTTGCTCCCAGCTTTCCATCATCTTGAACAGGTTAGTTTACCTCCCCAAAATTAGAATGTCTTTTAGTATACTTTTCCTGAATTGTGGTCTCAAAAACTGCTGCCAGACTCTGTAAAAAATTAGGAATAACCCAATCAAATCTTTCAGGTCCTTTATTTCTCAGATTAGCCTGTCTTGAACAAAAGAAAAATGTTTCATTAAAGTTAATTTCATTCAGTGCCAACTCCTCCATCTTTGCAGGTTTTCAGGCCAGAACTCATGGCATAATCTTTGAATTCTTCCTTTTCTTCAGAACCCATAACCAATGCTTCTATAAATTTTGCTAGCTCTATTTTTAAGATAGGAGCTCTGGTAGCATAGTGGCTAAGGCACTTGACTGCTAACCAGAAGGCTGGCGGTTCAAACCCACCAGCCACTCCTCGGAAGGAAGG
>NW_006921664.1:8041459-8045661 GCF_000298275.1 Orycteropus afer afer | reverse complement strand
CCTTATTTGCTGATGATATGATCCTATACCTAGAAAACCTAAGAGACTCAGTCAAAAATCTACTGGAACTAATTGAGAGATTTAGCATTGTGGCAGGTTACATCCAAAAATCAGTTAGATTCCTCTACACCAGAAAAAAAGATTGCTGAAAAAGAAATAAGGAAATCAATACCATTTACAATAGCTACCAAAAAAAAAAAAAAAAGGAACACATAAAGATCAATATCCTAGGCCTTAGTGAGCTGACATGGAGTAGTCTGAGCCATTTTGAATTAGATAACCACTATGCTGGAAATGACTCATTTATGAGGAATGACATGGTATTCATCATCACAAATAATGTTTCAAAATCTATTCTGAAATACATTGCTGTCAGTGATAGAATAATATCCATATGCCTACAAGGAAGACAAGTTAAAATGACTATTATTCAAATTTAAGCACCAATCACCAAAGCCAAAAGCAAGGAAATTAAAGATTTTTGTCAACTTCTACAATATGAAATTGACCAAACATGTAATCAAGATGTGTTGATAATCACTGGTGATTGGAAGACAAAAGTTGGAAACAAACAAGAATCACCAGTAGTTGGAAAATATGGCTTGATGATAGAAATAATCCTGGAGATCGCATGATAAAATTGGACAAGACCAACGACTTATTCATTGCTACCTTCTTTCAACAGCAAACTGTGGCTATACATGTAGACTGTGCCAGATGGAGTACACAGGAGTCAGATCAACTGCATCTTTGGAAAGAGGTGATGGAGAAGCTCAATATCTTCAGCCAAAAGAAGGCCAGGAGCTGATTGTGGAGCAGGTCATCAACTGCTCATTTGCAAGTTCAAGTTGAAGTTCAAGAAATTAAAAGAAGTTCAGAAAAGCCAAAATATGACCTTAATTATATTCTTCCTGAATTTAGAGACCATCTAAAGAATAGATTTGATGCATTGAACACCAATGACCAAAAACCAGAGGAATTGTAGGATGACATCAAGAACATCATCCATGAAGAAGCAAAAGGTCACTAAAAAGACAAGAAAGGAAGAAAATAACAAAATGGATATCAGAAGAGACCCTGAAATTTGCCCTTTAATGGAGCGTAGCTAAAGCAAATGGAACAAATGACAAGATGAAAGAGCTGAACAGATTTCAAAGAGCAGCTTGAGAAGACAAAATTAATTATTATAATGAAATGTGCAAAGACCTGGCGTTAGGGAGCCAAAAAGGAAGGACACACTCAGCATTTCTCAATCTGAAAGAACTGAAGAAAAAAGTCAAGCTTTGAGTTGCAATGATGAAGAATTCTATGACCCACCAGCCACTCCTTGGAAGGAAGATGGGGCAATCTACGTCCATAGTGATACTGCCTTGGAAACCCAAGGAGGGGTCACTATGAGTCAGGTCCAACTTGATAGCACATAACAACAACAACAACAATGGGCAAAATATTGAACAATGCAGGAAACATCAAAAGAAGATGGAAGGAATACATAGAGTCTCTGTACCAAAAAGTATTGGTTCATGTTCATCAATTTCAGGAGGCGGCATATGATCAAGGACCAATGGTATTGAAAGAAGAACTCAAAGTTTCACTGAAAGAATTGGTGAAGAACAAGGCTCCAGGAATTGATAGAATATGCATTGAGATGTTTCAACAAATGGATGCTGTGCTAGAGGCACTCACTAGGCTATGCAAAGAAATTTGGAAGACAGGTTCCTGGCCAACTGACTGGCAGAAATCCATATTTGTACCCGTCTCAAAGAAAGGTGATCCCACAGAATGTGGATATTGTCAAACAATATTATTAACATCTCATGCAAGTAAAATCTTACTGAAGATAATTCAAAAATGGTTGCAGCAGTATATTGACAAAGAACTTCCAGAAACACAAGCTGGATTCAGAAGAGGATGTGGAATGAGGGATACCATTGCTAATATCAGATGGATCTTAGCTGAATGCAAAGAATACCAGAAAGATGTTTACTTGTGTTTCATTGTCTATGCAAAAGCATTTGACTCTATGGATCATAATAAATTATGGATAACATTGAGAAGAATGGGAATTCCAGAACACTTAATTGGGCTTATGAGGAACCTCTACATAGACTAGGAAGCTGTCATTTGAACCGAGCAAGGTGATACTGCATGGATTAAAATCAGGAAGGGAGTGAGTCAGGGTTGTATTCTTTCACCATACTTAATTCAATCTGTATGCTGAGCACATAAGGCAAGAAGTTGAATTATATGAAGAAGAGTGTAGCATCAGGATTGGAGGAAGACTCGTTACCAACCTGCAATATGCAGACGACACAATTTTGCTTTGCTGAAAGTGAGAATGACTTGAGTCACTTACTGATGAATATTAAAGACTGTAATCTACAATATGGGTCACATCTCAACATAAAGAAAACAAAAATTCTCACAACCGGAACAATAAGCAGCGTCATGATAAATGAAGAAAAGATTAAAGTTGTCAAAGATTTCATATTACTTGGTTCCACAATCAACACCAATGGAAGCAGTAGTTAAGACATCAGAAAATGGGTTCCAGCAAGATGGCAGACTAAGCAGAGAGACTGCACAGACCCTCTTCAACAAAGAAAAGGGAAACAAACTAACACAGACACAGAAGATAATCCTGGACCCCTGAGCCTTGAAAGGAGGGGTATAGAAGTGGACTAAACCCCAACTAGCAGAAGAATTTGAGTGAAAATACCAAAAAAGGAGACATACGGAGCTGCGGTCTGGCAGATCCTGAGCGATCCTGATGGCACAGACAGCTTGGAGATTCCCGAGTGCTGGTAGGACTTAAGAATTAACCAAAAAATCAGCCCTGCTAGCCAGGGTCTGCACGGAGTACTGCTCTGGTGGCTGGGGAATAAAAAGAGGAGGTGAAGAGAAAGGCAGGCTGAGCTGTGGACTTTTGAGGTCCAGAGGGCGGCACCATTTTGAAGGTATAAAAGTGGCTTGACTATTTTGGATATTTAAAGAGACAGCTCTCTCGCAGATTCCTGGAGCTTAAGGACATGTTCTGCTTTCCAGCAACCCCAAGGACCCTCCGGACCTGCAAGACTGAAAAGGTACAACATTCCTCTTGTTACTCTTATACCCCACACCCACTTGGTGAGCAGAGGTGTGGCCATCCCCCACTCCCACCTACCTCCTGGGCCCACAGGAACTCCATCACAGTCTGTGTGCTCAGACAGAGCCTGGATGCCTTGCCCTGTCCTCCACCAATTTTCTCTCTCTCTCTTTTTATTTTTACTTTTTTGCTTTCTTTTTTCTGGTGATTAGTTTGCTTGTATTTGTCAGTTTTAAAACAACTATTATTATTAATACTTTTGTCCTTTTTACTATTATTTGTAATCTTCCCCTCCCAGGTCCTAGTTTTCAGCATTTTTTCTTTTCCCTGTTCCTGGTTGAAATTTTTTTTTTTTTTTTAATTTAAGTTTGTTTGTCTTTTTCCCCCTTTTTCTCATGGTTAACCCCATTCATTGTTTTTCTTTTGCATTTTTCCCATTTGTTCTTCCTTCATTATTCTCTACTTTTTTACTCTTACTGCCCTATCCCCAGATATGGCAGGCTTTCTTGTTTTTTCTTCTTCTTTTTCCCTTTTTTTCTTTTTTTTGGTTACTCTTCCTATGTGATTACATGGTGTGATTTTGTCCATGAGCTTTTAGTTTTTTGATGGTTATTCAATTGTAATTTGTGTCTAATTGAGTGGGAGACAACAACAGTCCCCATAAGAAACAACTACAACCACATTTCCTGCAACTTCACTTACCGAGCAAGAGCCACTACCTCCTTCTCCACCAACGGACCAATGATACAAAACCACCAAGAAGAGCCAGAATTACCCTTGACTGCTCCTCACAAACAGTTAACAGAGATCTAAATACAACAACGCCACGATGCCTCGGAGACGACAGACCATCACAGTCCACACAAAGAAGCAGGATAAAGTGGTAGAAACAAGGGAGCAGGATACAGACCCAGAACACATCCTTGAGGAAGACACAGCATTGCAACTCTCTGATAAGGAATTCAAAATAATTGTCTTTAGGTATCTTCAAAGGATTGAGAGACAGACCAAAGAAAACACAGAAAAAAACATTGGAAGAATTTTGGAAGAAAATACAAGAACAAAATGACAAAATAAATGAAAAATTAGAAATGATTCTAAATCTACAGATAGAAAT
>NW_006921664.1:8028314-8036587 GCF_000298275.1 Orycteropus afer afer | reverse complement strand
TGGGCAATCCTACTTCCGTAGTGATACTGCCTCGGAAACCCAAGGAGGGGTCGCTATGAGTCGGGGCCGACTCGACGGCAAACAACAACAACATTTTTAAGATGGTTCCTGGGTGGTGTAAATCGTTTATGCTCAACTATTAATCTAAGAATTGGGGATTTGAACCCTTCTAGTGTCTAGTGTCACTGAGAAAGAAAGCCCTGATGATCTGCTTCTATAAAGTTTGTTATTGTTATCAGGTACCACTGAGTCTGTTTTGACTCACAGTGACTCAAAGTGACAGAGTAGGACTGTCCTATAGGGTTTTCTAGGCTGTCATCTTTACAAGAGGATACTGCCAGGTCTTTCTTCATTAGAGCCACTGGATAAGTTTGAACCATCAGCGTTTTGGTTACCACTTAACTGTTGTGCCACAAGGGATCCTCTGTAAAGAGTATAACCATCAAACCCCTATGGAGAAGTTCTAGATAGTAACACAGGGGGTAGCCATGTTATCAAATCAATTCAATGGCACAGGTTTGGTTTTTGTTTTTGGTTTTAGGTTTATTTTTCCTGAATGTCTTTTTTTCATAATTAAATTTCGTGTTGTTTTTGAGAATATAAACAGCAAAACATACACCAATTCAACAATTTCTACAAGCATAATTTAATAACATTGATTATTTTCTTCAAGCTGTGCAGTCATTCTCACCCCCCTGTTCCAAATTATTCCTCCCTCATTTATGTAAACTTATTGTCTCCTAACATTCTTACCTAATCTTTCAAGTTGCTGTTGTCAATTTGATCTCATACAGATAGATCTTAAAATAGCACAATGCTCAAATCAGACATTCTTTACTAGTTACGCTAAACTATTGGTTGGTTTTAACAAGACTTCACGGGATATTTTTGGTTTAAAGTTTAAAGATTGTCTCAGGGCTCTGGTTTTGGGAGTTCATCCAGCCACCATGACTCCAGAAAATCTGGATTCCATGAGAAATTCTGTTCTTCCTTTGTCCCTTTTGATCAGGATTTTTCTATAGAATCTTTGAGCAAAATGTTCAGTTATGGTAGCCAGGCATCATCCAGTACTTCTGGTCTCATAGGAAATGTGGCAGTGTGATAGATATATTTACAACAACAAGAACAGAAAGCACAGCAGTGGAGGCTACTTATGTATAAGCAAACACCTGATGAAATAAATTAAGTCCCTTCGTTTGGAGGTTTAGGGTAATGGTTTTATGAGACATCCCAGTTAATTGGCCTAATACTGTGTTTATTGCTTCTGTTCTATCTCTTAGTTCATTGTGTAGTTCCTGGGGTCTTAAAATTTGCAGATGGCCATCCAAAGTACAACAATTTGTCTCTATTTGCCTGGAGCAACAAAGGAAGAAAAAGAATCAGGAATAGGAGGAAATGGGCTGTATGACTAACTAGTTTATTTTTAATACATATACAGAATCTGAATTCCCTTCACAACCTCTACTGCTACCACTTGCTCTGAGCACCCATCTTCTTTTTCCTGGGTTACTGAAAGAACCTCCTAACTGAACTTGTTTATATCTTGCTCCTTCCAACCCTGTCTGTTCTCTACTCAACAGCTGATGAAATCCTTTTATCACTTAAACCAAAAAAAAAAAAACAAAAAAAAACTCACTGCCATCCAGTCGATTTTGACTCATAGCAACCCCCTTTGGATTTCAAAGATGGTGAATCTTTACAGAAATAGATTGCCAGTCTTCCTTCCACAGAGTGGCTGGTGAGTTTGAACCACCAACCTTCTGGTTACCAGTCAAATGCCTTAGGCACTATGGTACCAGAGGTCTCATTATTTCATAGCTCTGCTCAAAACCCTCCAATCCTTTCCCAGTACCAGCTCTAGAATCCCTTCCCAGGGCTCCACACTTTCAAGTCCCATTCAAGAACTTCTCTGGTTGCCAGTGGTCTTTGAGGGCCAAAGGGGATGCCCACGTAAAGCCTCCTCCTGCCAGTTGCAGTCTAAGGATCCTGAAAAGGAATTCTCTCCCAAATGACCCCAGATCACTTTCTTCTCTGCGGGGCCTCTTCTCTGTGTATTCTCCATGGGATAAACTATGTAGGACCTGTGCATACTCCTGAACTCAAGGTTGGGTGGCTATGGGCTCTTTTTGTCCTGACCCCACAACTGATAGATTGGACTGTGCTTCTCATGTTACTCAAGAGAAAAGCCAGTCTTTTTAAGGCCTCCATGGCTCTATGCTATCTGCCTGGACAGTTATCTCCCCAATCCCTCTGCTCCAGACTCTTGAGCCTTCTTGCTGTTCCTGAGACACTTACACAAGTTTGTATCTCTGAACGTTTGCACTCGTACTTCCCTCTACCTGAAATGCTCTTCCCTCTCCCTCCTTTCCTTACACTATTTTTCTTCATAACACTTATCATCTTATAATATACTGTGTTATATGCAAACATAGTTTTATGCAAGGACCCCTAGTGGAGCAAGGGTTAAGCTCTGGGCAGCTAAGAAAAAGGTTAGAGACTCATACCCACCCATGGGCTCCCTGGGAGTAAGATCTGACTGTTTTGCTTCCTTAAAGATTCCCCAAGCCAAAACCATTGTTATCAAGATGATCCCAATGGCAAAGCAGAACTGCTTTGCAAGGTTTCTAAGGTTGTAAATCCTTACAAAAGCAAACTGTCACATCTTTCTCCCAAGAAGCACTGGTGGATTCCAACACCACCAGCCTTTCAGTTAGCAGCTGCTCTCAACCACTATACCACCAGCACTCCTTCCATGATGATTACAGCCAAGAAAACCTTATGGGACAGTTATGTTACATTGGATTGCAATGAGTCAAAATAACTTGACAGCACCTAACAACAACTTAGTTTTATTCACACAGAGAAAGAGAAAAAAAAAAAAAGAGAAAGAGAGTAAATAATGGTAATGTGTGCTTTCTGAAAAGGTAAATTCATGTCTCATACAAATTCAAAATGAAAATATATCAAAGATTTTATTTAATTTATCCATAAATTAATGAACCAGTAAGATGTTAAAACAAGTTCACTTAGAATGTTTTGCAGAGATTTGTATTCTCTACTTGAAAAAATTCCTTTGCATTGTCATGACCAGGAATCATTGCTTTGGGTAGGAAACATATGAATTGTTATCAGTTCTGTCATTTAAATTCTATCCTTATCAAGTTGTAAAATAGCCTAGTCAAACAAGACAGTCTAAAGTGTACCTTCACAGAATCAGATAATCCTTTGAGGATCTACTAAAACAAAGTCTGATACTCCACTGAAAGGATATCCAGAAATCTTTTTTTTTTTTTCCCCTTTTCCAAGCCTTGGACATAGTAGTTCTATCAATAGTTACACAGTATATGCCATAGTGATATATTAATTGATATAGCCAATATATTAATATATGACTATATTCTCATACAAGTAGCCCCAGTGACACAATGGTTAAGCTCTCAGCTGCTAAGCAAAAGTTTTGGACCCACCAACAGCTCCATGGGAAAAAGATGTGATAGTCTCTTTTTGTAAAGGCCTTGAAAATACTATGGGGCAGTTCTACTCTGTTGTATAGGGTCACTATGAGTTGGAATAGACCTGACACCAATGGGTTTTTATATTCCCATACTAGAGTGAAAGTTCATTGAAGACTGGTATTTTAACAGTTTCCTTCACAGCTGTACATCTTGTCTAGAACAGTGGCCAGGTATGGTAGTTAAGGCTGTGTGTCAACTTGGCTGGGCCTGGTTTTGAGTGGCTTGACAGCTTGATTTACATATTCTGCAGAATGAGGTTGTAATCACCTTCATGGTGGAATCTGCTGTGAGTACCTAATCAGTTTAAGAGGAGTTGCCTTTGGAGTATTGCCTGTTTTCAGTATATGTGAAGAAGCTTTGAGAAAGGTCTCTAGCTTTTTGGCACATTTTGGATCCTGTGTTTGGCCAAGTCTTCATCATCAATTCCTGGACTTGAACCAGTGGTCTGCTGTGTTGCCTGCCAATCTTGGGATTGCACTGTTTTACCTGTCAGTCTTGGGTTCGTCAGCCTCAGCAGCCATCAGCTGAATGAATCAGAAGAAGCCTCTGGCTTGCTCCAGTAGGCCTGGAACAAGAGGCAGAGTTGAAGCTCAAGGTTGGTGGGTCTATCTGGCCTGTAGAGGTGACACTATGAACTCAGACTTCTAAACTCCTAAACTGTAAGAGAATTAAATTCCTGTTTGTTAAAACCATCCACTACTTGTATTTCTGTTATAGCAGCACTAGAGAACCAAGACACAAGCATATAGTAACTTTTTTTTTGGTGGGAATGATGGTTAAATCTATAACTATACAACAAACAATGCAATGCACTACCCTCAAGTCAACAAACCAAACTCACTGTCATCAAGTTGATTCTGACTCATATGACATCCTTTAGGTCTCCAAGGCTGTAAATCTTTACAGAAGCAGACTGCCTCATCCTTTTTTTCACAGAGCAGCTGGTGGATTTGAACTGCTGACTTTCTGATTAGCAGCCAAATGTCTTAACCACTATACCACCAGAGTTCCTTATAACTACAACAGTACATTCAATAATGCAACATAGAGGCATGTTGTTAGTTGCCATTAAGTAGGCTCCTGCTCATAGTGACTGTACGTATAACAACACAAAATGTTATCCAGTTCAGCATCATCCTCATCATAGTTGCTATAGTTAAGTTTAATGTTTTAGTCACTGTGTCAATCCATTTCACTGAAGGCCTCCCTCACCTTCACAGACTTCATTTACCAACTATGATGTCCTTTTCTAGTGATTGGTCTTTTCTGGTGACATTTCCAAAGTATAATTGAGCCAAAGTCTCACAATCCTCTCTTCTAAAGAGAGTTCTAGTTGTCTTTCTTCTAAGACTAATTTGTTCACTCTTCTGGCAGTCCACAGTATATTCATTGTTCTTAGCCAATACCACAATTTAAATATGTCTTCTTCTGTCTTCCTTTTTCATTGCCTAGTTTTGCATACATCTGAGGTGATTGAAAAGACCATGGCTTGGGTTAAGTGTACCTTTGTCATTAAAGTGACATCTTTGCTTTTTAGAACTTTATAGCATTTTTTTTTGCCTAATACAATATGTCATTTGATTTCTTGACTACTGTTTCCACCAACTGATTGTTGATCAAAGTAGAATGAAATCATTGACAACTTAAATTTCTTCTTCAAGAATTTTTTTCAAGAAATTTTATTTCAAAAAAAGAAAAGAAAAAGTCCTGACACCTGAATCAACAAATAAACAACATCACACAGACATTGAGAAGTCTAAATCTACATAGAGAAAAATAAAAATTATCCCATAAAATTACTACAGTCTGCAGAGATGTAGTTCATATGGAAGTTGCCCTCTATTTGTATTATTAAGTAAGAATGCTTGATTGCAGACCCTCTCCTTTCTTCAAACTTCACTCAATCACCAAAACAATGGGTGAATTCTTGCATTACATTTGTGTAACAAACATGCTCATAATGTTGTTTTATCCATTAAAAAAAAAAAAAAAAACATAATATTTGAATATAATAGACTATTATTGAATTCAAGGTCTCACCCTTTGGAAACAAAAACTCCTGCCTTGCTTCTCCACCCCCAACACATATCACGTACACAACCCTCAAAAATCCTAGGATAGAGAAGGCTTAGGAGACTAATTACTTATGTGCTTTTAATAAATTTGAGTAGATATTTAGGGATATTGGAGAAGTTTTCCATAACAACAGTTTATTTTTAATTTTCAGCTGTCCCCATCTTTCAAAAGTATTGAATATTATAGAGATAGGGCCTATTTCCCCTTCTTTAATAAGAAATGAAGTATTGTGGTGGTGGTTGAAGCATTCAGCTGATAACCAAAAGACCACAGTTCCAACCTACCAGCCCCTCCATGGGAGAAAGATGAGGCAATCTGTTTCCCTAAAGATTTCCAGTCTTGGAAACCTTTTTGGGCAGTTCTATTCTGTCCTGCAGGGTTGCTGTGAGTTGGTGTCAACTCTATGGCAATGGATTTGGAATAGGATATAAGAGGTCCCTAAGTGTTGCAGGTGTTATGCTCTGGACTGCCAAACTAAACTCCACAGCAGAACTGTGGAACACCTACATGTATTGAGGAGGAAAATGCCTGGCTATTTACTTCTGTTAAGATTACAGCCAAGAAAACTCAATGTAGAAACTCTACTCTGTAACACATGGGATCACCATGAGTCGGAATCAACTCAATGGCAACTAGTAACAATGTTGTTGGTGTTTGTTGTTGTTTTGCTGTGGAGTCGGACCCGACTCATAGCAACCCCTCCTGGGGTTTCACAGGCAGTATCACTATGGAAGTAGATTGCCCAACCTTCCTTCCAAGGAGTGGCTGGTGGGTTTGAACCACCAACCTTCTGGTTAGCAGTCAAGTGCTTTAGGCACTACGCTACCAGAGCTCCCACTAATAACAATAGAGTGTGAATAAAGAACCGGTCTAGTTTTTGACACATTTTATTTTTTACCAGAAGGGCTCTTCTTAGCCATATTAGACTTTCAGTGGTTCTTTTTTTTCCTGTTCTTAGATATTCTATAGGAGCTCTGGTGGCGTAGTGCTTAAGGCATTTGACTTCTACCCAGAAGGCTGGTGGTTCAAACCCATCAGCCACTCCTCAGAAGGAAGGTTGGGAAATCTACTTCCATAGTGATACTGCCTTGGAAACCCAAGGAGGGGTCACTATGATTTGGATCCAAATCCATCACAGTGTGTTTGGGTTTTGGGCTTAGGGTAGACCATCTGTCTTTACAAATCTCTTCATAAGTGTTGTAGTTAAGGTCATTGTCAACGTGGCTGGGCCTGGTTGAGTAGCTGGGCAGCTGGAAGTAGTTATTCCCCATGATGAGACTGGAAATCAACTCCATGGTGGAATCTTCCACAAATAGCTGAGTAGCTACTTTAGGAATGTGGTCTGCTTCTTGTATATAAGGAGAAGCTTTGGGATTAGTCTCTAGACTTTTGCCATGCTTGAACCCTGCATGTAGCCAAGTCATTGTTCAATAGCCTACCATGTCTTGCCAATCTTGGGACTTCATGTGGACTTGAATTAGTGGCCTGCTATGTTGTTTGGTAACATTGGGACTATGCCTTTTTACTTGTCAACCTTGAGCTTGTCAGCCTTAGCAACCAGCAGTTGCCTGAGTGAAGAAAAGTCTCCAGCTTCAGTGGGCTGGGAGCAGGAGGCAGAGCTAAAGCCCAAGTTTGAGGGGCTTTCACCCAGCCCCTAGAGCCTGGCACTTTGGACTCAGACTTAAAGCCTCCAAAATTGTAAGAGAATAAACTCTTGCTTGTTAAAGCCATTCTGTTTGTGGTATATTCCTGTCAGAGTGGCACTAGGTAACCAAACCAATAAGGATTAATAAAGAAAAAAGCAACAAATCCAGAAAACCCTCTCTACAGAAGTTTATCAGTGCCTTTAAAAAAAATCACTGCCTTCAAGTTAATTCTGACTCATAGAGACTGCTCCTTATGTTTCTGAGGTGGTATTTCTATGGAAGTAGATTGCCCAGTCTTCTTCCTTCTGAGCAGTGGCTAGTGGGTTTGAACCACCAGCCTCTGATTAGCAGTCAAACGCCTTAGGCACTATGCCACCAGAGCTCTCATCAGTGCCTTAGCAAAAATGTAAAAAATGTAAAGACATTCTTATAAGAGATGACCAATGCAAATTCTTCACTTAGCTGAATTCTTTAGCATTCATTGATTGCTACACTTAGAGGTATAGCTAGTTAAAATTCTACTTTATATGAAGGAAAATCTTGTTTTCTAAGATTCTACCAAAATTAGGATTTGGTATATTGATTGTAGCCCAAGAAAGATATACTAAGGACAATACATGGGAGGAAAGAAAGCAAACAAACAAATGTTTATTGATTATTATGCCCCTGATAATGTGGCTAAACTTTCATACAATATTTCATTTCATTTTCACAATATTCCTATAAGGTATTAATCTTTTTCATCATCATGATCATCATTATCATAAGCTATATATATACAATATAAAGAAATTGAGATTGACAACATCAAGTAACTTGGCCAAGGTCACACAGCTGGGGAGTAACAAAGGCGGGATTCAGAACCAGGTGTCTCAGACTCCTGCTCCAGTTTTTCACTACCATAGGCTATAGTCCAAGTTATTTAACTCTCAAGCTTTGATCTATATAGCTATACATTGGTAGTGAGGCATAAACTACTGTAGGAGGGAGAACTACAACAGAAAGAGGTTGCAATCATATTCATTTATATATATAT
>NW_006921664.1:7991207-8027439 GCF_000298275.1 Orycteropus afer afer | reverse complement strand
TATATATATATATATATATATATATATATATACACACATATACACACACCCACATACATACTAAGTAATCACCAGTTTATGACATTATTTGAGTTATGATGAACTGCACTTTAAACCATCTGTATTTTTGTCCATCTTGTTAGTAATATGTACTGCATACGAGGTTAAACTATAAGTTTATATGTAATGTTTCCAACTCTCAAAGACAAACAGCAAATATCTAAAAATACTGATACTGAAAGGCAATAACAAATAAAAATAAAAACTTATATCAGAATTTACTTATAATGGTTTCATCAGAATGGAATCCTGTCTTAAGCTGGGGATACACACACAAACACAATAAACATAAAGAATGATTTTGACTTGGCTCTAAACAGTATAACAATGTGGCTTTAGCACTTTTTTTCCTGCATAACTCAATTTTTGCTTCAGTCAAAAGGAAATTATCATAATTCTTTTATCTGGCCTCAATGGGAAGTTTATCCAATGATGTAGGAGATGAAAAATCCAATTTTAAATTTATTGAATGATATTTTCAAAAACCCAATGAAAAATTACTGAATACTCCCATAGATCACAAGCTATAGAACCTACAAATCAATGCTTCGAGCATATTCTTCCCTTCAATGAGATATGTAGCTCTTGTCAACAAGTCCCACATAGTTTAAGCTGTTTTTATCTGCAGTTAACCATCAGAGTAATAAGCAGGTATACAGCTTTCTCAGTTAATCATCAGAAAAATGGAAAAAACCAATATTACTCTTATTTTATAGAAGAGGGAACTAAAGATCTGAAATGTCAAATAACTGGCTCAAGATCACTGAGGTTAGAGGTCAATCTTGCATCACCAAACTCTAAACATCAAACCTGTTTTTGATGTACCATATCTCTAGAAACTATAATGGTTTGTTTCATGAATCTTCTTATAGAAACCTCATCAAAATGACAGAATTTAGACTGCCCATTGGGACACCACTCACTGCTTCAGTCATGTCCTCAAAGGAAGAGACCCTAGGAAAGAGGTCTCTTTGATTTGGAAGAGATACACATTAAGTCACTGTCAGACTCTAGCTGCTTAGCTCAAATTAGTTTGTCACATTATCTAGTTGCTTCCCATTTTCTCAAAAGAAGGAAATGGTGCATTTAGTTATTAATTGCGAAAGAGTTCAGAAAGGCAAGAATTTGTAATGTGCTCTGAACTTTGCTCATCTCCTTCTATTAAAAGAAGAGCCTAGGTTTCAGGATTGTCTTAAATATAAAATTACAGGATAATTGGTGGAGAAGGGAGACTACATTCAATACTTAGCTAGGAATCACTTACCCAAGACTTTGAAGAAAGTTTGTAATTTCAGTTTGGATGTAATAAATATGTTTCCTCAGAGTCAATTGTCTTTTTTCCTTTATTTTAACAAATGGATCACAAGCAAGAATATTACTAATCATATTGCAACCGATGAAATGTAATGAAACAAAAGAAGAGACTATGAGTGAGGGGAAAAAAAATTCCTTTCATAAAATCTATAGAAGAAACAAAGGAAAATCATTTGAAACTCTGGTTTGGTCTATAATCCCTAGTGCATAGATCTATAGTTTAAAATAAACCTGAACATTTACCCAGGTCTAAATTTAGATCCTCTATTATTTGTTCTGCCTGTCTTTATCATGATTTAAGCTTCATATTTCATTGTGTAGAAAAAGTATGTGGCAGGCTAATGGTCTAAATACCCAAGTCTCATTCTATAAATATTTATTGCCAACTGGTGTGTTTATATCTTTGAAGTTCTATGCACAACTCACTGTGAGCCTGTGCTTCCCTCCTCTGTCTGTGGAAAATAACCTACCCAGTACTCTTGTTTACACAAGATGGCTTCAACACTGAGTTGATTTTTTTTTTATCTACATCTTCTCACATCACTCATCTTTGTTTTGTTATATTTTCTTCCCTCCTTCACCTCACATGTCAAGCAGTGAAGACTAGAAGTAATAAACCAAACAACATGAGATGTGCTGTTGTTGAATTAAGGCAGTGGCACAGGCTGAGCTGATCATTCATAATCTGCCTGAGGTGGCACTAGGGTGACTAGAGGGTCAAGAGAGAGAAACAAAACAAAACTCCGAGGACAGACTTAGAATACAAGAGGTTAGCATGGAGGATATTGAACATAAAACTAAAAATCTGGACATGATTCTTCTGGAAAGAGAATTACTGGAGATTTTGAAGCAGAACCACATTAAGAAACATTGTTTTAGGAAAATTCATCAGTATACATGATGGATTATGGCAGATTGGAGGAGAAGAAACCAATTAGAAGATAATGGCAATCATACCATTTTGAGAAGGGATGAAAACAAGGAGCTCTGGTAGCATAGTGCCTAAGGCATTTGACTGCTAAACAGAAGGCTGGTTATTCAAACCCACCGGCCACTCCTCGGAAAGAAGTTTGGGCAATCTAATTCCATAGTGATACCGCCTTGGAAACCCAAGGAGGGGTCATTATGAGTCAGGTTTGATTTCATGGCAGTGAGTTTGGTTTAATTTTCAATGGATTATGACATATGGCAGAGATGTCAGCATAATAGAATTGACAAAATTTGGAACTAATGGATTCAGTGCAAATGCAAGTAAACAGTACAGGACCAATTTTGAGCTATCGTGAATAAGAGGATGAGAATAACATTAACTGAAATGCAAGCAAAGAAGAGGAGGATGATTGAACAGAAGATGATATTAAATGTGTATTTTTGAACTTCATGAACTTTAAGTGTTACTGGAACCTTAATGTAGAGATATCTACAGAAATACTTGGTTACCTAGGCAAGCATGAGTCAAATATTTGGGTGGCTTAGATACATGAGAGAAAGAAAGGAATGTATGAATAGCTCCTGCTTTTTAGTTTGGATGGCAATGAGGGGAAAATAACCAGGATAGAATGAAAAAAGGATGGTGTTTAGAAAGAGGAGAGCAAGACCATAGATTCAAAATGAACTATTTGAGTTTCTCATGGGATATCCAGGCAAAATATCCAGAAAGATGAGCTCACATATCTAGATCTCAGTGAACAGGTCTAGGGTAAGTAAAATAGATTTGGAAGTAGCAACAAGAAATTTAAAATATTGTACAGGGGAGCAGAGTTCCACTTCTGGAAGGATGAAGTAGACATGTTTTTCCCTATTCCTCCCTTTTAGTAGAATTAAAAATTCTATATATAATACAAAAAGAAAAGGAAAGAAAGAAAACTCTGAAAGATGAAAAGTAAAAGATAGCTCTATTAGAACCTTGAGATGAGAGGAACAACCTGATAGGGGTTTTCCTGGGTGTTCTTTTTGCCTCATGTGTCTCCCTAGAGCTGAAGAGTTTGGCAACCTGAAAACACCAATGAAAGTAGACAAAAACAATCCAAGCAAAGCCCTTTTCTCTTTAGTCAAAAGACTATGAAAGAGAAAACATAGTAAGACAGAAAATGTTTAGACAATAATTTCTCTACTCCAGCCATACACTTCACACACACACACACAAAAAAAAAAAAAACTATAGCCCCATTCCAACCCATACCATATAAGTCCAAGTGAGAAGCCTAGCCTTACACCTTTATGAGGCTATAATGAGGTGCCCCAATATTCCCACTGTGGTGGCATCACAGATGGCTAAGTAGGAAGCCAGAATTTTTATGCTCACTAGCTGGTAATAAGCCCAACCCTATTGTATCAGTAGACACACTTGCAGAGCCTAGACTTCCTAGGATCCCCTCCTGCTCTCTGTTAGATGGTGTGAGAAGAGTTCTAGTGAAGAATCAGTACTTTTACCATCACTCAGAAATAACAGAGCCACCATTACCACAATATCAATGGAGACTATTGTTGTTGTTGTTGTTATGTGCCATGGAGTCAGACCCAACTCATAGCGACCCCTCCTTGGATTTCCACAGCAGTATCACTATGGAAGTAGATTGCCCAAACTTCCTTCTGAGGAGTGGCTGGTGGGTTTGAACCACCATCCCTCTGGTTAGCAGTCAAGTGCCTTAGGCACTACACCAGCAGAGCTCTTAAGGAGCTAGAATTCCCACCAACACCAGACAATAACAAGGACTTTCCACCTAGCAGTAATGAGTTACCTCCTCTTACCCTACTGGATCAGTGTCAGAAAACTACCAAAAATAGATTTTTTCATAACGTATCTCATAAAGTAATATCAAAATATATCTTATAATATGATATGAAAATGTTCATTTTCAATTTAAAAACCACTTTTCACAATAAGAACTAAGCAGATCTCAAACTACATTAAAAAAAAAAAAGACAATCAATAGTTTCCAACACCAAAATGACAGGAATGTTAGAAGTATCTCACAAATATTTTAAAGTAACTGTTATAAAAATACTTAAACAAGAAATTAGAAGCCTGTTTAAAATAAATGAAAAAAAATAGAAAGCCTCAGTAAAGAAACAGAAAATTTCAGCAAAGAAACCTAACAACTAAGTGAACATTTTAGAACTGAAAAATACAATAACCAAAATAGAGAACTCAGGGGACGGACTCAGCACAGAATGAAGGGGGCAAATGAAAAGAATCACTGCAAAAGAGGATATAACAATAGAAATTATCCAGTTTGGATAACATAGAGAATATAGAGTGGAAATAAAAAATGAGCAGAGTTTCATGGACTGATAGGACTATAACAAAAGATTTAACATTTGTGTTAGTGGAGTCCTGGGAAGAGAGTATAAAGGGGGCAGAGTTGAAAAAGTACTTGAAGAAATAATGTCTAAGCACTTTTCAAATTTGACAAGAGACATAAACCTATAGCTTTAAGAAGCTGAGCAAACCCCAAAAAGGATAAATTCAAAAAAGTCTATGCCAAGACATACATAATTTTAATTCTGCAAACTAGAGTCAAAAGAAAGGACCTTGAAAGCAATCAGAGAAGAAGACACCATATCTATAGAGAAAATAAAATTAGAATGACACCAGATCTCTCATTGAAAATCAAGGAGGCCAAAAGGAAGTGGCATAGTATTTCTTAAGTCCTGAAAGAAAAGAATTGTCAACCCATAATCTTCTAAGCAGTGAAATACCCTTCAAATATGAAGGAGAATTCAAGACATTCTGAAATGAAAGCCAACTAAGAGAATATGTCACCAGAAACCTACCTTGAAAAAATATGGGTAATAGATATCCTCTAAACAGATAGGAAATGATAAAAGAAGGAACCATTGAATATCAAGAAGGATGAAAGAATATGAAAAGAAAAAATATGAGTAAATGCAATAGACTTTCTTCTTCATTTTGCTGAATTACATTTGACAATGGATTTTTGGTGGTGCTGTGGTTAAAGAATTGGATTGCTAACCAAAAGGCCTATGGTTTGAACCTACCAGCTGCTCCATGGGAGAAAGTTAAGGCAGTCTGCTTCCATAAACATTTACAGCCTTGGAAACCCCATGGGGCACTTCTATCCTATAGGGTCTCCATGCATTGGAAACGACTCAGTGCCAGTGGGTTTCGATTTTGATACATTTGACAATTGAAGCAAATACTGCTAACATTGTCTGATATGGTTCTATACTTATATAGAGTAAATATTTTAAATATGCATATGACAAATAAGCAAATGGAAAGATGTTCAACATCATTAACCATCAGGGAAATGCAAATTAAAAACACTACAATACACCTATCAGTATGACTAAGGAAAATTTTTAATGATGACACCAAAAGTTGGTGAGGATGCAGAGAAACTGAATCAGTCATACAATCCAGTTAGGAATGTAAAATGGTGCAGCCCCTTTGAAAACAATTTGGCAAATTTTTAAGCTAACCATACAACTATCATGTTGTTATTGTTGTTAGGTGCCGTCAAGTCGCTTCTGACTCATAGCAACCCCATGCATAGCAGAACGAAAACACTGCCTGATCCTGTGCCAGCTCCATGATTCTTGCTATATTTGAGCCCATTGTCACAAACACCTTGTCAATCCATCTCATCAAAGGCCTTCCCCTCTTTCTTCGACCCTCCACCTTCCCAAGCATGACATCCATCTCTAGGGAATGGTCCCCTCAGACAACATAACCAAAGTAGGTGAGACGAAGTCTAGGCATCCTCGCTTCCAAGGAGCATCTCAGCTGCACTTCTTCCAGGACAGATCTGTTAGTTCTTTTGGCAGTCCATGGTACTTTCAGCATTCTTCGCCAGCACCGCAACTCAAAGGTCTTCCTTATTCATTGTCCAGCTCTCACATGCATTCGAGATGATTGGAAATATCATGGCTTGTGCCAGGTGCACCATAGTCCTCAAGGAGACATCCTTGCTCCTCAGCACTTGAAAGAGTTCCTTCACAGCTGACCTACCCAGTGCTACACATCATCTAATGTCCTGACTGCTGCTTCCATTGGCCTCAATTGTAGAACCAAGCAATGTGAATTCTTTGACTGAGGAAGAGAAAACTCATGCCTGGTTTACAGGTAGTTCTGCATTACAAGAAGGCACCACTCAAAAGTACACGTCAGCACCGCTGCAGTCCCTTTCTGGGACTTTCTGAAGGATGGTGATAAAGGGAAATCCTCCAAATGGGTAGAACTTTGAGCAGTTTGGTTTTCCTGGACAGAAGAATATCCAGATGTGAGATTATATATTGAATTATAGACTGTGGCCAGTGGTTTGGATAGATATTGAGGGACTTAGAAAGAACATGAATGGAAAATTGATGACAAAGAGGTATGGAGAAGAGGTATGTGGATAGACCTCTCTGAATGGGCCAAAGAAGTGAAAGTTTCTGACAACATGACCAAAGTACGAGAAGTGAAGTCTGACCATTCTCACTTGAAAGGAACATTCTGCCTGCACTTCCTTTAAGAAAGATTGTTCTTTTTTCTAGTAGTCTATGGAATATACATTCAACCTTCTACATCAACACCACAACTGTTGTTGCTGTTATGTGCTGTCGAGTCAGACCCAACTCACAGTGACTCCTCCTTGGGTTTCCAAGGCAGTATCACTACGGAAGTAGATTGCCCCATCTTCCTTCCGAGGAATGGCTGGTGAGTTTGAACTGCCAGACTTCTGGTTAGCAGTTGAGTGCCTTAGGCACTATGCTACCAGAGCTCCCAACACCACAACTAAAATGCATAAATTCTTCTGAGGTCTTCTTTATTCATTGTCCAGTTCTTACAATATATGAGGCTATTGAAAAGATCATAGCTTGTGTCAGGCACACCTTAGTCTTCAAAGTGACAGCTTAGTTCTTTAACACCTTTGAGAGATCTTTTGTTGCAGATTTGCCCATATGCAGATGCAATATGGCATTTGATTTTTTCACTGCTGCTTACATGGGCATTGATCGTGGATCTAAGTAAAATGAAATGCTTGACAACTTCAATCTTTTCTCCATTTGTCATAATATTGCTTATTGGACCAGTTGTGAGGTGTTTTTTTTTTTTTTTTTCCTTATGTTGAGGTGTAATCCATACTAAAGGCTGTACACTCTGATCTTCATCAGTAAGTGTTTCAAGTCTTCTTCATAGTCAGCAAGCAAAAATGTGTCATCTGCATATTGCAAGTTGTTAACAAGTCTGATTCTGATCCTGATGCCATGTTCTTCTTCATGTAGTCCAGCTTCTTGGATTATTTGTTCAACATAAAGATTGAATAAGTATAGTGAAAGAATTCAGCCATGACACAAACCTTTCCTTCTGTTTGAACAAATCTTCTCGGTCTATGTATTGGTTCTTAATGAGCATAATTAAGTTTCCTGGAATTCCCATTGTTTTTAGTGTTATTCACAATTTGTTGTGATCCACAAAGCCAAAGGCCTTTCAACAGGTAAACATCTTTCTGGCCAATTCTTTGGGAAGTGGATGGCTCTCCCTTCTTCTGAGTTTGTCTTAGTCAGGAAGCTCCAATGAAAACTCTCCACCATGGGTAATGCTGCTGATATTTGAAACACTGGTGGCATAGCCTCCAGCCTCACAGCAACATGTAAGCCACCACAGTACAACAAACTAACAGACAAGTTTGTCTCTCTTAGATGTTCTAAACTGCTCCACTCACTTCCTGGCCTCCCCTTGCAACTTCAACACCCGCCTGCCCTGTGCACCTGGCTTGCTGCCTACCCAGCCTGCCCCAGGCACTTCAAAACACCTACCTGTCTGACCTGTGCACCTAGGTCACTGCTTACCTGGCCTGCCCTGGGCACTCCAAAACACCCACTTTCCCTATGTGCCCAGCTCACTGCTTACCTAGCCTCTCCTAGGTGCTCCAAAACACCCACCTGCCCTGTGTCCCAGGCTTGCTGCAAACACACCCAGCCTGGGTGCTCCAAAACACCCACATCCCCTGAGTGGATAGTAGTAGTTAATACTAGTATTATTCAAATTCACACACCAACCAACTAAGCCAAAGATGAGGAAATTGAAAAATTTTACCAACTTCTGCAGTTTAAAATTGACCTAACATGCAATCAAAATGTGTTAATTATCACTGGTGATTGGAATGCAAAATTTGGAAACACAGAATTACTGGTAGTTGGAAAACATGGCCTTGGTGATAGAAATAATGCTTGAGAGCACATGATAGACTTTTGAAAGACCAATGACTTATTCATTGCAAATACTTTTTTCAACAACACAAATAGCTGCTATACACATGGACTTCACCAGACGTAATACACAGGAATCAGATTGACTACATCTGTGGCAAGAGAAGATAGAGAAGCTCAATATTTTCAGCCAAAACAAGGCCAGGAGCTGATTGTGGAACAGACCTTCAATTACTCATATGCAAGTTCAACTTGAAGTTGAAGACAATTAAAACAAGTCCATGAGAGCCAGAATATGGCCTTGATTATATACCTCCTGAATTTAAAGACCATCTAAAGAATAGATTTTATGCATTGAACACCAATGACCTAAAAACAAGAGGAATTGTGGGATGACATCAAGAATTTCATCCATGGGAAAGCAAAAGGTCATTAAAAAGACAAGAAAGGTGGATAAGACAAAAATGGATATAAGAAGGGACTCTGAGCTCACCCTTGAATGGAGAGTAGATAAAGCAAATGGAAAAAATTACAAGATAAAAGAGCTGAACAGAAGAGTTCAAAGAGCAACTACAGAAGACAAAGTCAATTACTATAACGAAATGTGCAAAGACCTGGAGTTAGAATACCAAAAGAGAGGAACATGCTTGGCATTCTCAAGCTGAAAGAACTAAGGGAAACATTTAAGCCTCATATTGCAATTGAAAGATTCTATGAGCAATATATTGAATGATGCAGGAAACATCAAAAGAAGATAGAAGGAATATACAGTCACTGTACCAAAAAGAACTGGTCTATATTCATCCATTTCAGGAGGTGACATATGATCAAGGACCAATGATACTGAAGGAAGAAGTCAAAGCTGCACTGAAGGAACTGTCAAAAAAGAAAGCTCCGGGTATTGACTGAACACTCATTGAGATGTTTCAACAAACAGATGTTGCACTGGAGGCATTGACTCGGCTATGCCAAGAGGTTTGGAAGACAGCTACTTGGGCAACTGACTGGAAAAGATCCATATTTGTACCCAGTGCAAAGAAAGGTGATTCCACAGAATGTTGAAATTATCAAACAATATCATTAATACCATATGCAAGTAAAATCTTACTGAAGATAATTCTAAAATGGTTGTAGCAGTATATTGACAGAGAACTTCCAGAAATGCAAGCTGGATTCAGAAAAGCATGTGGAACAAGGGATATCAAAGGTGATGTCACATGGATCTTGGCTCAAAGCAAAGAATAGCAGAAAGATGTTTACTTGTGTTTTATTGACTATGCAAAGGTATTTGATTGTGCGGATCATAACAAATTATGGATAACATTGAGAAGAATGGGAATACCAGAACACTTAAATGCACTCATGAGGAACCTGTTCATGGGCAAAGAGGTTGTCTTTCAAACAAAACAAAGGGGTACCACATGGTTTAAAATCAGAGAGGGAGTGCATCAGGGTTGAATCATTTTACCATATGTATTCAATCTATATGCTGAGCAAATAATCCGAGAAGCTGGACTATATGAAGAATAAAGTGGCATCAGAATTATAAGAAGACTTATTAACAATCTGCAATATACAGACCACACAACTTTGCTTGCTGAAAGTGAGGATGACTTGAAATACTTACTGATGAAGATTGAACACTAAAATCTGAAGTATGGATAACACTTCAATATAAAGAAACCAAAAATCCTCACAACTGGACCAGTAAACAGCATCATGATAAATGAAGGAAAGATTGAAGTTGTCAAAGACTTCATAATACTTGGATTTACAATCAATACCAATGGAAACAGCAGTCAAGACATCAGATGATATATTACATTGGACAAATATGCTGCAAAAGACCTCTTTCAAGTGCTGAAAAGCAAGGATGTCTCCTTGAAGACTAAGGTGCATGTAGCCCAGGCCATGGTATTTTCAATCACCTCATATGCATGTGAGAGCTGGAAAATGAATAAGGAAGACCAAAGAAGAATTGATGCTTTTGAGTTGTGGTGCTGGTGAAGAATACTGAAAGTACCATGGACTGCTAAAAGAACTAACAGATCTGTCCTGGAGGAAGTGAAGCCAGAATGCTCCTTGGAAGTGAGAATGCCCAGACTTCATCTCATCTACTTTGGTCATGTTGTCAGAAGGGACCATTCTCTGGAGAAGGATATCATGATTGGTAAAGTGGAGGATCAAGGAAAAAGGGGAAGGCCTTCAACAAGATGGATTGACACAGTGGCTGCAACAATGGGCTCAAGCAAAGCAAAGATTGTGAGGAAGGCGCAGGACCAGGCAGTGTTTTGTTCTGTTGTACATAAGATCACTGTGGGTCAGAAAAGATTTGACAGCACCAAATAACAACACGTATTAACTGGTCCTCCTTGTAGGCATATGGATATTATCCTATCACTGACAACATTGTACTTCAGGATAGATCTTGATACATTCTTTGTGATGATGAATGCCACTCCATTCCTCTTTAATTTGTCATTCCCATGATAGTAGATAATATGGTTGTTTGATTCAAAATGGCCAAAACCAGTCCATTGCTGCTCATTAATGCCTAGGATATCAATCTTTATGCATTGCATTTCATTTTTGACAACTTCCAATTTTCCTAGATTGATACTTTGTACATTCCATATTCCTATTATTAATAAATGTTTGCAGCTATTTCTTCTCATCTTGAGATGTGCCACATCAGCAAATGGAGGTCCCAAAAGCTTTACTCTATCCATATCATTAATGTCAGCTCTTCTCCAGTTGTATTTTGGGTGCCTTCTGACCCAGCAGACAAGTGGTGGTGATTTTATTAGCAGGTCTTAATGGTGCAGTTACCATGTCAGACACTGAGCTCTGTCATTTACATGTCTTTCTACTTGAAATTTTTCAAATAGCCCAATACTGTAGATTCCATTTTTATCCCAAATTTAAAAAGGGAGGGAGAAATGAATTTTGAATTTAGATAATTTGCCCAATGTCACAGAACTGATAAGCAGTTGACTTAATTTTTTTTTTATTAGCTAACCTAGAAGATACTCTCTTCACAACTATGTTATAACTTTTATTTTTCTTTATTTATTTTTAATTCATTATCTAAGGAAAGAAAAATAAATATATTTGGAAGCCAAAAATTACAGGACAGGCATAGCTATAATGGTTAGAAATGTCTTCCAACACTTTTCTCTACGGACAGCTAACTCTGCTTCACTTGTTTTAATGGCATGTACCCTCTCAATTGGGCAGAGTGGCCTTCTATCTTTCTAAATTAAATAGTTTTCAGTTATAGGACTCTAGAAAGTGATAGGTCTACAAGAAATGCATTTCTAATGACTTTTCATCACAGTGAGATCGTCAATAAGTAGTACATTAATCCAAAGAGACTTTGAGAATGGAGAAACAGTTTCCAAGTTTAAAAATATACTATCAGAAGTATAACTGAACAAAGGTTGTGTTCCATGGTCAAGCTCATTCTAAAAAAAACAACAAACAGATTGTGTTTCATTATCAGAAATCCATCTCTCAGGGAGGCATTGCATGGATTGCACATAAAACCAAATTTGGGGACAAAAATAAATAAACAAATATTAGAAACAATAAATTAATGAATGACATGAAAGATTGTCCTTATTGATTTTAAGAGATGAAAGAATCATCTTCATTATTATTTTGATTCTTAAATTGCTTTGATATGAGTTCACTTTCACATAAATACAGGAACATAAGCTGAATACAACCTACAGAGAAATAAATTTAGAAACAGAGCATCTAGTTCAAGATCAGAATACCAAGTAAAAGGGCAGCCTGGACCATATAAGCTCAGTACTCATTCCATAACCCAACTATTCTTCAATTACTCTATCCATTCATAATTCCCAGAATGGTTAAAACTGCATATTTGCCATTCATGTGAAACCAGAGTTTCTTTTCTAACAATTACTAAAATTTCCCTCATATCAAATATAAAGACAAAACAGAGAAGTGGAAATATATCTCTAAACCCTATATGTATAGTTTAAAACCAATTCTTTCTCTAATTATAGCACACCTACTAATGATTTTTTGGTGAATGCAGTCATTATACCATGTCTTCACACTTCCTATCCATGGTTCTAGAAAAGATTGCCTGACCAGAGGAGAAGTTCAGAAGTAGGCAAGTGAGATTTTTAGCCATTTTTCGCAAACTTATCACCTACTCAATCCTACCAAAGGATTCAGGGTCACCAATATGCTATAGTGGGTTTCAGTTTTTCTAATCGGTCTATCTCCATCAGGTTGGAAAAAGGAAAATAAAAACTTTTCATGGATCTCTTCCCTGTACTGATTTGTTGAATACTTTTCAAAATGGGAAGTACCAAGCAACTGCTTCAGAACTTTTACAAAATGTTGATTCACATGTTCCATTTCTTATCTACTGTTTCAAAATCTCTGATTAGGTGAAACATGGGAATAAGGTTCTTGGTGATTATGCAGACTACAGCTGGAGAATTTCTGGGCTAGAACATGAAGCCCCATCTGAAACTTTTTCTACTGAATTTTACTCTTAGTGATCTCCTCTTCTGGTTTTTAGAAGTCAGAAAAAGAATACACAGCAGAAGTATGAATAATGATATAATTAAAACAAACAAACAAACTCGCTGCTATCAAGTCAATTGGAATCTTAACGACCCCTCCTTGGGTTTCTGAGCCAGCATCTCTACAAAAGTAGATTGCCCAATATTCCTTGGAGAAGTGGCTTGTGGGTTTGAACTACATTGCCCCGTGTTCCTCGGAGAAGTGGCTTGTGGGTTTGAACCATCAGCCTTCTGGTTAGCAGTCAAATACCTTAGGCACCATGCCACCAGAGCTCCCAATGATATAATAGAAAATAAAAACATAGAAGTAAACATACACATTATCTTGATATGGAGTGAAAGATAAAAGAGGTAGAAATTAAATGATGTGGAAAGTGAAAAACATCTCAAAATCTAGAATGACATGTAAAATATGGGAGCTCTGGTAGCATAGTGCCTAAGGCACTTGACTGCTAACCAGAAGGCTGGCTGTTCAAACCCACCAGTCACTCCTCAGAAGGAAGGTTGGGCAATCTACTTCTGTAGTGATATTGCCTCGGAAACCCAAGGAGGAGTCGCTATGAGTTGGGTCCGTCTTGACAGCACATAAAAACAACAACATGTAAAATATAGAAATATATATAAAAACCCTCTATAAACAAATATTACATACACACACACACACACACACATATACATACATATATATGTATGTATATAAAATATCTAATTGCAACTAAGAGTGAGATGGATTTCATGTATCCAAACCCCCACTGTTTGCTTTGACTTCTTCTTTAAAAGCAACACAGGCAATTTCGGAAGCAATTCTTCAGCTTGGTTGAGTGGTTTTGACAGTTGTTCTTCCCACAAGTTTTTAAGTCAAATGTTTTATTGTTGTTGTTGTTGTAATACTAAAAAAAATATTTAGGACTTTAAAGACAGAATAACAACCAGATTTTGGGGGTGGGGGGGGAAGGATCTTATCATTATGTAGGTCCTCATGGTAATGTCTACTACAAAAGAGATGGAGGTATTTTGGCCAATCTGTGTGTAACCTATACCTAGCAACTTTAGATTCTAGACTCTTCAACTGTAATGCATTTGAGACATTCTAACTGTGTTCTTTTTTATGGCTGTGGCACTGAAATCTATATATTGCCTTCAAATATGCAAATTTGACTTCATATGGTATAGTTATTTAGTGAATGAAGTAGGATGAAACCCAAATTTCCTAACTCTCGGTCCTGCATTCTTTCCTACTTACCACAATGCCTCCTCTCTGTAGATTTCCAGCTGGATAAGTAGTTGGTTGTGTCAGCTGTCAATGTGTAATAAATGTCAAACCACAAGTAGAAATAGAGGAAAGCAGTCATGCTCTTAGTGGACAGATAATAAAAAGCACAGGGCTGAGAGTGCACTTAAAACACCCGGAACAGAAACCAGCACAAACGACTTTATAAGAGTTGGTTAAATAAATATGTAGTATATCCATACATACATATCCATACATAAAGGAGCGCTGGAGACATAGTGGATAAGACATTTGACTGGTAACCAGAAGGTCGGTGGTTAAAACCCATCAGCTGCTCTGCGGGAGGAAGATGAGGCAATCTACTTCCTTAAAGATTTACAGCCTTGGAAGCCCAATGGGGGTTGCTATGAGTCAGAACCAACTCAATGGCAGTGGGATTGGTCTGGTTTTATATGAATTCACATTGTAGGTAGTTTCTCTGTTATCCTTGTCCTTGTTTCTAAGTCTGACTGTCATGTTTTTTCAAGCTCCACCCTTCTACTCATTTAGGCATGTTACTTACTAAGGTTCATTTCTCAATATAAACTCTCAAATTGTCCCCCAAAAAATTGCTTTTAACGATGTCTATTAGTGAATAAAGGTAGGTTTTTTGTTTTGTTTTGTTTTGTTTTTGTTTTTTTGGAATTTGGGTTCAACTAATATTTCCTGAAGACCAACTACTTTTATCTTTTTCTTTACATAATTGTAATGAAATTGAGTTTTCTCAATTTGTAAATCTATAAAAACAGACTGAGTTGCTTTAAGTGAAATAGGCCAAATTTAATTTACTTTTGTCCCATATTCTCAAATAGGGACCTTATATGATCCCATTTTCCATCCTTAAGTCTTACCAGTTTATGTCTACGAACACCTAGGGTATCTTACAAGTGACTGTAAATGGGTTAGTCAGCTTCCATTGCTACAAGGCATCTGTAGAGATCTTCCACACCTCCAATGTCCCCATTCTCATGGGGGTCTATCAATACTGCACCTGCTACCATAGGCCACCTTAAGAATGTCAAAATTTAGTAAAGATCCCATCTCTCATGGCTCCCAAAGTTCTTAGTCCTTTTTCCATGTAGTATCCCTGGTACTGCTTTTGGTGCTAAAGTGAAGGAAATGATACTCTTCTCTACACAGTGTCATAATCTGTTACATGAGAATCCTTTGCACGGAATTCTTGATGTGAAAAGCTACTTCCATTTCTGCCGATAAACCTTTCTCTCCACTAGTATAGACACAAGTTCACTAAGACTGATTGGTGGAGCGTACAGCTTTCCATGTTCTCATTTCCCCATAGACTCCTCCTTCAGGAAAACAACAAAAGAAACCCTCAGCAATTTTATTCCCAGAAGGCGGCCCACCAGTTTATCAGCTTATGCCCTGGTAAATCAGAGTCACACCTGAGGCTGGAGAAAAGCATCTGACCTCACTCACTATCCCTGTGGTTCATCTACTTTCCCTCCATTTTGGGTCATCTGAAAGGTGTTGATTATAATGATTTCTCCTCCATGGAATTTATTTCCAGAGCTTAATCAATATATTCCCAAAATAAGCCTGACTTCTTTGAAAAAGTAGCCTTCCAGATGACTGAAGGATCTAATCAGAATCATAACTGTGTACTCGATTAACATAAAACTAGGTAGGATTACATTATCTGTTTTGATGTTCAAAGTCCAAAGAAAAAAAGCTGTTCATCCATCATCCTCTAGAGTGGCTAGTGCCAGGGTGAGAACTGGCTATTTTGGAAAAAGAAGATATGCTTGCTTGTTCTCTGGACCTGTTGATAGTTGCCTTGCTGGGGACCTTGATAAAGCCACCTAATATTTGCTGCTTATTCCTCTTTAAAAGAATCACAAGACTGTCCAACCCACTAGGAAGCCTTTAGCTTAGAGACTACTCTTTTTTGAGTCCTCTGCCCAGAGTGTTTCCATACAGGTTAAATGGATGATTAAATCAACCAAATTAGCTATATTTTAAGGAGTAATTTGTATCTTGTTATCCTAAGTTCAAAATGAAGGGGCTATATTTATTTTGGAGTTCCTGGGTGGTGGAAACGGTTAATGCATTTGGTTACTAATCAAAAAGTTGGAGGTTCAAGTCCACCCAGAGGCACCTCAGAAGAAAGACCTGGCAATCCACTTTTGAAAAAAATCAGTTACTGAAAATCTCATGGAATACAATTCTATTCTGACACACATAGGGTCTTCATGAGTCAGAGTTAATGGATTACAACTTTTTTTCTTTTTTTTTTTCATATTCCATGTTTTCAATTTGAGACAATTCATAGTAATTTCACAGCAGCATAGGTCAGTTCATGATCTGATAGGACTGATGAAAATTAGCTATTTTGAGAACATAAGGGCTGTCCGATTTTAGAGAATTGTGAACCTTATAATACTTGACATCATTATAGCAGCTACATGTATGTTATCATGATCCTACCCTGAACCATCTCATCTAGTTGGCAATTTGATGTTCTTTAGGATGCGATTACTCAAATGGAAAATTAGTTTTATCTTTGAAAAATATCCCATTTAATGACAATTTTACTGAGTGTGTTTGAGGGAATAAATAAATTGACCATGAAACACAAACATTTGTTGTTGAGATCAATGTAGAGAAGACTTTCTGGTTCCCTTCAGAAGGGTTTGATGAGTGTCTTCAAAGCTCTTGGAAGCTCCAGCACAATAAACACTTTGAAGCGGCAAGTCTTTGTCATCCTCTTGCCTTAGGCCTGCCATCTCTGGCATAGATTAGCAGTGTTTGTCTTTTTTTCTTTTCTTTTCTTCCACAATGGAAGAGTTTCCTCTTAATAACTGCATGTATCCCATGTGAGTCCCAAGCTTTTCAAATGGCTCAGGCTGTGGTACTCAGCTTTGTTGGGACAACTTCATTAATGAGAGGCGTATTCAATCAGATCTTCGTTGCCACATTATAGTATTTGTGTTAGAACATTGTGTCCCCATATGACAGTGATGCAGGCACTACAACCACCATAACAGTAAGAATTAGAACAGCAAATAAATTCTTCCCCTGGGTAGCTGTGTTATTGATCTTTTCTGACAATCATAGGACCTTCTTTCAATACTTCCTCTGGTTTACTCCTGAGGAGAAATCAGTTTAAGGAGACAATACATTATCATTTTTATTCACCAGTTGGTCTAATATTTCCCAAAACAACCTCCATATTTTAATTGCCAAATTTTCTTCAAGAAAAATGCTACTCTGGTGTCCCTAGCAAGAAAAAGATGTGGCAGTTTGCTTCCATAAAGATTTACAGCCACTTCTACTCTGTCCTATAGGGTTGCTATGAGTTGAATTGACTCGACAGCAGTAGGTGTTGTTTTGTTGTTGTTTTTTGTTGTCCCTAATATGAAATCAGGATGGGAATCTTAGGAGTGTGGACTGCTCTTGAAATTGAGCATTGTCAAGTGGTGCAATTGTTCATTTCTAAAAACTTTCAAAACAATTCTGTGATTCTTTGCTTGTGGATAAACCATTTGGTTTTCTTTCTTTTTTTTCCCTCTTCCTGTAATTACATGACAGTTACAATAAGCCTTAAAGAGGTATAATGGAGAATTTCTACCAAATCTTACTTTTTCATGGATGAAAGGCAAGACTTAAAATTATATCAGTGTAGAAACACCAGACTTTTAGAGGAGCTGGCATTTGTTTTGATGGAAGAAGGAATTATTACACTGGTCTATTTCATTTTGTTGGTTTGGATACCTCAGGGAATTGTTTTCTGAAAAAGGATTAAACTTCTATATGTAATGGATTTAGAGGTTTCCTTTAAATAATAACATATTCTTTCTGTGTGTGTATTTATATATATACATACAAATATACATATATACATATATATTTACATATATTTGTATGCATATTCTGTATTCCTACACAAGACTTTAACATTATTTTCTTTCAATTATTTTCTCTTACTTTCATATAAATTTCATAGCAATGTTATTCTTTTATAATTTAGTGGGGTTTTCACTTAGTTCCTCATCTGCATTCAGTGTTAAATTTGGCAGGAAATGAAGGGTAATGTACACATACACACATACATGCATGCATGCATGCACAAAAATATCACTGGGCCCATAATATAAGATTCATCATTTCCTTATTAAAAGATTCCTCTAGTAAAATACAAGACAACAAAAAGACAAATGAACAAATATAATGCAAAACTGTAATGATTCTTATTTTAAAAAATTAGAAGTTTCTTATTGAAGATAAATAGAGGGTTAGGATAAATTTGCCTAGACTTGGCATGTCACTTCGAGGTAAGTACAAGTGAACTATCAGGTGAGTATAGTGTCTGTCTGTGTTAAAACTTAGATGTGTCTTCAATATGCAATGCCGTTCTCCCTTTTTTTCCCTTAGTACATGAGGGATTGAACATACACATAGAATTATAGAACAGCGAAAAGAAAATTAACTTGATACTTGAATATAGAACTGGGTTGGAATCCTTGTCTCAAAGAAAGTTACTTAATTATGTTTCAGATTTATCTGTAAAAGGGGGGACAATAGTACCTGCAGTTCAGAATGGTTCAAAAGGATGATATGTGAGAACAACATGAGGCGATACTTGCAGACATACTTAGTCCATATGCACTTGCAAGGAATGCTACATTTTTCTTCATATAACTTCTGGGTAAGACATAGATGCTAGAGAAAAACCACAGAAAAGAAGGATTGAAAGATCAATTAATTCCTGATTTTACTTTTGTGATTCCAGATGGGTTCTGCTGGTCCTGATACTAGAACTAAATATTTTCTTTCCCATCTATACATTACTATAGCCAGAAAGGAAAGGAGAAAAAAAGAAGGAAGAAAAAAGAGGAAGAGATAAAAGAAGGTAATAGGGAGTGAGGGAAATAGAAGGCGGAAGGGAGAGAGGAAAGAAGGGAGGCCTTTATTTCATGTGAGTAGTTTACCATTAGGAGCTCTGGTAGCATAGTGGCTAAGACACTTGCCTGCTAACCAGGCAGCTGGTGGTTCAAACCCAACAGCCATTCCTCGGAAGGAAGGTTGGGCAATCCTACTTCTGTAGTGATACTGCCTCGGAAACCCAAGGAGGGGTCACTGTGAGTCGGGTTTGACTCGACGGCACATAACAACAACAACAGTTTACCATTACAGTTTTAGAAAGGAAGAATTGACAAAATGAATAAAATATAATATTGCTGGTCCAAGCATCTGCAGCACATTACAAACTTCTGCCACAGGAATATATATATGTTCTTTCTCTCCCACTTGAGCTCTCATTCCAGTTCTTGTTTTTTCTCTCTCTCTCATTCATTCTGTTTCTCATATTCTTCCATAGAATGACACTAGGAACTAAATTATCACCCAGAGAAGAATGTGGTGATATGTGTGCAAAGTTGGTCTTGGCAAACCAATAAATAAGACATAAAATAAAAATGAAAATAAAAAAAAATAAATCCCAAATAGGTCTTTTTATTTAACATAAGGCCAAAGAAGCTATCAGGCGCTGCTGAATACTGTTCACTAACTGTACAAAATATCAACTGCATGCCTCGCAAACACCAAAATATCCGCTGGAATGCCATAGAAATAAATAACTTCTGCTATAAACACATGAAAACATATCAAACTGTTATCTCTTTAAACATATTGTAAATAAAAAAATTACCAGTACTTCTACACAATAAATATTAAGAAACCATTGACATAGTTGAAATGCACTCATATAAATTAACAACTTTAATTACATTAGCCAAACAGACATTGGTTAAAGAACTGCATGTAGTATGCCAAAAAAAAAAAAAAAAAATCCAAAATAAAACAAAAAACAAACAACATCACCACAGAACATAAAAGTTTTAAAACAAAACAGGCTTCAGATTATCTTGGCTTTCATAATTATATTTTTCTTTTAAAGAAAAATATCAACCCATTGTCAATGCACTGTTTTTCAAAGCATTTAAATAGAAGGTAAAACCCATTGGGAATGAATACAGAAGAAATGATTCACTTTAAGCATAAAAAATAAATAATAATATAGCTGAGACATGTGGTTTGCTTCTGCTCTTGAAGATGTGAACAGCTTCTAAGCATTCATTTTCTCTGACCCATACAACAGCTTCTCAGTGATACAGGGTTTAATTTAAACACATACAGTGTCCACCCCCAAACTTTCTGCCCACATCTACAAGTTTCATTTATTGTGTAGGTTTTCAGGGTGACTAATATTTTCTCTGCATCAAAAAGGGACGTTGCCAAAAGGCCCATAGGAAATCATTTCTTCAAGTGGACATGATCATTTGAATCTAAATTTAATACAACTGAGGCATCTTTGTTCTGTTTTTTAGAGTCACCTCTTGAAGTCCAATCCCACAGCAGTGAAACAACAACAACAGCAACAACTCTACCTTACAGGAGAATACAGGTGCTCTCTTTGAAAATGAAGTGTGGAATCAATCTTAAATAACTATAAAGTGGGCTGATCTTCAGGGACAGGAAAATCCTGCCTTAGAGTCCTGAAAGTCTCCTTACTTTAAGATAAATATATATATATATATATATATATATAGTCAATCCAGTCTCTAAAATATGTAATATTCTCAAAAGATATTTGGGGTAAAATGTTTTTCTGAGCTTCTGTGATTTATATGGGTAGATTTTTAAGAACCTAGAGATTCACCCTGGAGAAAGACTGGAGATATTTTAAGATCAGATAGATCCACTCTTGTTTCAGGAAAAGTAGCCTATGGAATATCCAATACAATAGAAGTTAAAAGCTTTTCATTTTGGTGTCATGCTGCTATGTGAAAAGTGTAGTTGATCACAAGGCTGCACATGCTCCAACATTATTAAAGATGGTAGCAATTATAATTCTATTTCAAGGCCATATAAATTTAATGAAACTAGGTTAAAGTTTGTGGGTGTGTGACAATCCAATCATTTAATATCCAATTAAAATGTTGTCATATAGATTTTCATTTTTCTCTACTTCTAATTACTTTGGCCATTAATCAAACATTAATTTAACTCTTAATATATTTAGGACTTGGAGTTTAAAAAGATGGCATCCATATTTGAGATGAATTGAAACTACACACTGGTATCTGCTGTCTTTTTAACCTCCTGTTTTCCACTGCCTTGACCATCTCTGCTACACCACAGTGAACCGGGACTGTTTCCTCATGCTCTTTTCACAAGTTCCAGTATCAGTTCTGGTACCAAAGAAGAGGCAGCTCAAAAGAGCTTCAATGTTTTTCACGAAAATTTGGAGAGTTGAACATAGCCATTGACTCCTCTCCATAAAACATGCCTCATTACACCTACATTCCTCATATGTAGGATTTCCTAGCTCATGGTTAACTTATTGAGGGGAAAATTAGAATTTTTTATGTTCTCTCTCTCATGTCTTGATTAGAATCCACTCCTTAGCTCCAAATGCAGAAATGTTGTATTTCCTGCATAAGAAAGTGTGGACCCCTAAATCTAGAAAATACCTTTGCATTGTAATGAGATTAAATGAACTTGCCAACATATGGATTAGTATTATAGTTTATTGATTTAGCATATTGTTCAAGAGCTAAATCACCCTTTTGTAGTGTTTCTTCATTATTTAGTTTCCTATAATTCAATTTTTTAAATGTCTAAAAATTGATGTAGGCATCAATATTTCATAGAATACTGACGACTACAATTCCCCCGCTTCTCCCTAGTTATTAACAATTTTGTCCAAATTTTCTAAAGATTTTTGCTAACTTCAAACAACTCAAGTAAAAATAAGGCTCTGTGTTTTTTAAAAGCATGTAATAGAATAATTTATTAGCTGTTCTAGGCAAGCTAAATACTATGGAATAAATTAGATATTAACAGCTTCAAGCATGAACTTTGATAATTATAAAACAATGTAGTTGTTTTTTCTTTCTTTCATTTTTACATCTGAATCAATACATACAAACTACCTCTGCATCAAGAGTTTGGGCTGTAAATTAAAACATTAGGAATTTATGACTGTCTCCATGACTGCCTCCTCTTAAATCTTTTCTTCCTTCCTCCCACTCTCTTAACACCTCACCCCCAAATTCTTTTACTTTTAACCATAGACAATAACAATATTTAGCCCAACTGCTATAGGTAATATTGCTTATAATATACTTTAATGATTTTTAAAAAAATGCACTGAATTTTTTATTCCAGCCCAAGGAGTTATTTTTTTTTTCCCCAAAAGAACTTCTGATTTAAGATTGATTCCAATAGATACTATCTATAAATTGGAAAAAAAAAAAAAAAATCAGCCAAGAGTTTTTGTTAACATGGGTTTCCTGTTTTCTTCTGCAGGTGACAACTTGTAGGAGTAGAGGTCTGGGAAAGAAAAAGGAGGAAGTTTAATCCCTGTACATCCAAAGAGGGCCTTTCTGAATATTCTCTGGAGTTCCCAGGCTTTTGTTTCCCATCCAAATTTCTAAAATGTGCCCATCTAGTTCAGAGTAAAAGCAAAAACTATATAGCCTATCCTTCTTAAAAATACTGTGTTTTGCACACAAACATTCATTGCTTTAAGAACATTAAAAAAATGACAGCCTGAAGTGCTTAGAATGTATATGGACATGATATAATACATGTATATATACACACAGATATGCATATGCACAAGCAATGTATATATACACATACAAGCATGTAACATTTCATGAATTTGAACTTGATTTCCAACAGTGTACAACTACTGTACATCCAGTATGAAATGTCCTGTTTCATGGATGTAAAAGGAGTCAAAAATCAAACTTCTCAGGTCTCTTAAGCCTGAACACAACCCCCCCAACTCAACATTGAACCCAGACCTCTGACTCATTAATAGTGAATGATACCAATCACAGACAGACTGTTTAAAGGCTCACACAAATGTCTTTGGTGTATGTGTCTATTTTTTAAGGTACAAAATAATAATTATAATTATAATAATAAAAATAGCTATTTTGTGTGCTGTAGCAGTTCTTTTATAGCTCACATTAAGTGCAGCTCTTAACTTCCCCCCACCCACCCCAAGAAAATACTTGTTAAATAAGGATTAGACAGGTCAAACACCATCGTAGTGCAAATAGTAAACGATAAAAAAAAAAAAAAAAACATTTACAAAATATAGAAATGTTTGGATCCAACAGATGGACAAACATATTCCTTTCAAGTATCTCTCCTTGAAGAAAATAAAAATTAATCAGGTTACTTCCAATACAAAAAAGTCTCTCTTTTTGTTCTCTCTCAGGTAAACAGTTTCAAACCTATTAGGTTGCATAGTTCTAAGATCATAAGCACCTTAACGAAATGTAACTTGGTATTCTTTTTTTTCCTTGATCCTTTCACTCTTTCCATTCTTGCTCTCAATTTTTTTTTTTTTTTTTTTATGTTGGTTTTTTGTTTTCTGTTTTGTTGAGAAAGTAGTGCGGAAAAAGAAAGTGTGATCACCTGCACAATATTGTTATTTTACCAGGATATGCATGTATGTGGTATGTGGAGACGCCTGTGTGTGTGTGTTGTATATGTGTGTGTGTGCTTGGGTGTGTATGCTGATATAAACATTGATAGTGTCACACAGACATACTTTATGACCTAGGGAAATTGGGTGGGAAAGTGCCTATGAAAGGCGTTTTCAAACTCATGGCTTTCTTGATGCTATTTGGGATGTGATTGTCTACATTACTGCAGACTAGACAAGTTGACTTCAAGGCTCACACTGTAAGGGAACCACAAAGGGGGGAGAGTACTATCCCCGTGTCAACAACAGGTGTCATCAGTTTGATGCTGGAAGAAATGAAGGGTACACCATTCTCCCTTTCCCTCCCCATCCCCAGTTCCTTCTCTGCTTCGTCTCTAAGCCCTGGCTAAGGACTTTTCCACATTTTCCTTCATCTGTTTCAAAACAGATTTTGTTCTTAGTTTAGGTTTTTTGTGTTTTCTTTTCTTTCTTTTTTTTTTTTTTTTGTAATTCTATTTTTCTGGTCATTTAACTCAGAAACCTTAAAAAATTTCTTCATTTTGTCACTGTCTTCTCTGGGCAACACTTGTTCCCTTTCCCCCCCGGGCTGGGCAACTCTATGAGCACCCACACTCCTCTACTATCATGTTCTGAATATCCTTTTTGATGATGTTTTGACCATCATCATAGTACAGCATGGACATGGGTCTCAGCTTAGTGGGCACACAGCACGACTTGAGGTTGGCGAAGGGGCTGTGGCCCCGCATGCGGTAGTGGTTGATGACTGTAGAATGGAAGGAGAGCGAGGAGCCCGACGTGCCCGCTATATGGCTGGGGCACTCACCCTCACAGTAGTTGGCATGGTAGCCAGAGGGAGCGATGATCCAGTCATTCCAGCCGATGTCCTTGAAACTAACAAAGAACTGTTTCTTACAGCAGATGTTGACCTTGCCATCACACTCCAAGCCCCGCCGCCGCCGACGATGAGGGTGGTCTTCAGACTGCCGGGCCTGCAGCATAAGGAAAGGTCTGTGCGACTGCTCCTTGTCGTCCTCGCCTCCTGCTCCTCCATCACCACTGTCCTTCCTCTTCCCTTCCCCGTCCTCATCTTTCTTCTTCTTTTTGCCCAGAAGCACCAGGCTGGCACCAGTCTCCTGGCACTGCTCACAGGCAAACCGAACATCCAAGGAGCTCTTGCCCTGATCCAGCAGCCGCTGGATGCTGCTGGAGACTGGAAAGATGTGCCAGGTGCTCTTTCGAGCATCCACCACCTTCTCCGATATCAGCAGTTCACTCCTCTCACCCTTCAAGCCCACTTCCTCCGCCTCCTCCCCTGCGTCCAAGCTGCCCTGAGGGTGCTTCTGTTGCTGGAAGAGGCGGATGGTGACTTTGGTCCTGGTCTTGTTGGCCTTGGGGACTTTTAGAAAGAGCCAGACTTCTGCACGCTCCACCACAGACAGGTCACTGCCTTCCTTGGAAATCTCAAAGTGCAGCGTTTTCCTGGCTGTGCCTGAAGATGAAACACAGCATAAGAGAGATCAGGGACACACATTAGATTGTGAGTTAGCATTGACTCCCTCATTTCCAGCAAGCAGGAGTCTTCCTTACAGACCATCTAGAACAGAGCCCAGCAAACCATGGCCAGCAGTCAAATCTAGCCTGTCACCTGTTTCTGTGTGGCCTGCAAGCTAACCATGCCTTTTAACATTTTTTAAATGACTGGAAAAAAAAAAAAAAAATACACACACACACATATAATGAATTATGTAAATTATATGAAATTCAAATTTCAGAATTCATAAACAAAGTTTTATTGAGACACAGTAATACTTTTACTCTATGTACTCTCCGTGGCTGGCTTTGTGCTATAACATGGAGTTGAGTAGTTTTGACAGACACAGTCTGGCCTGCAAAGCTAACTCCTATCTAGCCATTTACAAAAAAAGTTTGCTGATCCTCATTCTAGAGGGAAAAGACCTGCATGTCCACTGCACCTATCACTACCTGTGTGTCTGGAGACTAATCACGTCATGTCCATTTCACCTTTTGTATAATGGAACTGGCATAAATGACACTGGGCCTATATTCTCACAGATTTGGGAGAATTAAATAGGAAAACCCACTGTAAGCTACAGCAAACTATGGATATATTATCATTCTCATGAACATACACAAACACATTCCCAGCTATGTCTGTCATGAGGGTGTGCAGGCCACAACCCTGCTTTGCAACACCTCTGCCCACCATCGTTTCTCTCCTGGATTCTAAAACCCAGTGCCACTGAGTCAATTCCAACTCACAGTGGCAGAGTAGAACTGCCCCACAGAGCTTCCCCGGCTATAATCTTTACTACCCCCAGAGCTGATGGTAGGTTTGAACTGTGACCCTCCGTTAGCAATCAAGTACTAAACCACTTGCACCACCAGGGCACATATTTCCCTGGATTACATATGTTTAATTTTCCTCTTTGGTATTGAATCAGGCCTCTCCTCAATCATTTCTCCATTAAGCAGCTGAAAGAATCTTTCCCCAAGGCAAATCTGATCATGTCACTCCATCTTCAAGGCCCTTTAGTGACTTCTTATTGCCCTCAGGATCAAAAACAACTGCCTAGAACTCCAGGGCTCTCTGTAAGCTACTCTTTTTCCTAGTTCTCTGAGGTTCAACTACATGATGTTACTTTGTGGTCTTTGAGCATCCCATGCTCTCTCTTGTCTCCACATAGTCACATATGCTGTTCCTTATGCCTAGAATATTCCTGCTCCCACCACCACAACAACAAAATATGTATCAGTAGAGCCTAACTTTAATAATGTTTCAGTTATCATATTGGATGACAGGTTCCCTAGAAAACCTCCCTTGAAATCTCCCCTACCCTCAGCCTCCAGCCAGTCCAGTTTAGCTACCCCCAAGGTATGAGGTCCTATCTATTTTATTCACTATCATTGCCCAGTGTTTAGAAGACAATAGGCAATTGCCAGACAAATCCTCATTATTGAGTGGAGACTTCCTTACCACTGAGTTATATTAGATTAAGAGAGCCACCCCGTCTCCATGTTTCCCTCCTTCCCTTCTAATTGTAGCTTAATCAGTACCAATACCAAAAAACCAAACTCACTGCTGTCGAGTCAATTCTGACTCATAGTGACACCATGTGGATTTCCAAGGCTGTAAGTCTTCACAGAAGCAAATTGCCCCATCTTTCTTCCATGGGAGTTTGGTGGCATAGTGCCTAAGGCATTTGACTGCTAACCAGAAAGCTGACAGTTCAAACCCACCAGCCACTCCTCAGAAGGAAGATTGAACAATCTACTTCAGTAGAGATACTGCCTTGGAAACCCAAGGAGGGTCTGCTATGAGTCGAATTGATTTGATGGCACTGATTTTTTTTTTTTTTTTTTTTTTTTTTCCTCCAATGGAGCAGCTGGTGGGTTCAAACCACCTAACTTTGGTTAGTGGCCAAATGCCTTTAACACTACACCACCAAAGATTCTTAATGAGCACCAAACCATGTTTCAAATAGCAGTTGCTACTAATGCTTTGTCCCTGGGTGGTGCAAATGGTTAACATGCTCTGCAACTAAGCCAAAGTTGGAAGGTGTAGTCCACCATGAGGCACCTCAGAAGAAAGCCATGACAATCTACTTCCAAAAAAAAAAAAAAAAAACAGAGCACAGCTTTACTCTGACACACAGGGGGTTACCATAAGTCAAAGTTGGCCCAATGGCAACTGTTTGTTTATTGATGTTATAGTGCAAATCTCTGCATTGTCAAGCAGTTGGATTCAAGGACTACTCAGTTCTTGCCTAGCTCTCAAATTAGAATGTCTTGTTCCTTTCCCTTTCCATAAGCACCCGTATGTTTATTCATGTAACAATGTTCACCGTTGGGAGCAGGTGTCCAGACTATAGGTGTCTGATTCATCAGATACTTCCCCTCACTTGTATTTTGAAACATGGTGATATACAGAAGCACACTTTCTGTTCACATGACCACCTCCTGCAAGTACCTACTTGCAACTGTCTGACTTTCCATACCTTCACATGTGTCCCATGTACAAATCTGAGGACAATATTAAAAAGTTCATCTTATAACTCGCAACTCCCTAGGAGAGTCTTCCTGCCTGGTTTTCTGTAGCTAACGGAAATCCAGCCATACTTATCACTCTCAACTAGAGATGTTTACGGTACTATAAATTTTAGGCACAGTTTCAAGTTCTCTGCAGCAGAAGGCAAGCTTTTCTGTGCACTGCACACTGTTGGTTCTGTTCCTAATTTAACACACTCTGCACACTGTGATTATGATAGTGGTAAATTCACTGAGAGAAGGGCCAAGGAGGGCTGCACATTTATAAGAAAGGCTCTCTGGAGTCTTTGTGTCAACTTGCTAGGATGCTGGCAAGGATGATGATGGTGGTGGTGAGGTGAGTTCCTCTAACTCCCACCTCATGTCCCTGGCAGGAGTTGAAATGAATAATAAAGCTTGGTTTATGATTAAATCACCAGAGCATGAGGCAGTTAGTGGGGGAAGCTATCTTTTTTTAAGGAAACATGATGACTCTTTTGAAAAATGTGAATCCAGTATTCCCCTTTGCTAAGATTGGATGGGTGTTTTTATTTCTGTTTGTTTGTTAAGAAGGAAAGAAAGAAGATTCTAGGAAGGACAGCTTAGTCATTTAAATCTAAAAAGGCAATTAGCAGCAGATCTTAAGAGGCTGGGTTCTCCCAGGACCAAAGGAAAAGGATGACCGCAGCCTCCAATATGTGGCGTGGGAGAGTGGACAGGTTCCTCACAGTCATTGTTGGAACTCCTACCCACCCTGCCCATGGAGAATGTTAACAAGCTACCTGCTGTTTCCCCTTCTGCCTCTACACAGGCCATACTAAATACTAAACTGAATACTGAATACTGAAATACTAAACTGCACAGGATGTCACTCGAAAGACAGAAAGATGGTAGCTGCTGAATTAGAGAAGGAAGAGGGCACAAGGCTGTGTTTTGTTTTTCGAGGAAAGAGTGTGAAAATGAGCTTCAGACTGGTCCCCAGGATGAGGAAGCTCCCTGGGTCTCAGGTAAAGCATCCCCACAGGCTCTGCCCTTATCCAAGCTTGGCTTGACAGACGGGGTTGAGGGTTGAAGGTAGACAGCCCTCAGGTGAAGAGACAGTCCAGATGGCAGTACTGACTGGCACACACGGGTCTTTCCATGATCACAGCCCAGAGAAGTCTACAGATGCTACGGAGTGGGGGTGCAGGGCAGTGCAGGGGAGAGAGGAAGGGCTAATTGGCCAACCTGAACAAGTGGCAGCCACATCCAAATTGCACTTGTGAAGCCAGTGAGGCCGCTCGCAGCCACGCAGCCTACAGGAGAAGCCCCTGATTTCATGAAAGCAGGTTTCTAATGCTTGATAGAGCCCCACCCCTTCTTCACAAGCAGCTGTACTTGGAGCGAATGATTTAGTGTTCCTGAGAGAGGATCATACAAAGAGAGTAGTCATTCCAGGGGGCTCAATCTGTCAGGTGCTGTTATATTAGGATCAGAGAGTCATCATAAAATGACTTTCATCCTGGACTTGGATGGTAATTAACTGCATGGCATCGCGTGCGTGTTGTGGGGAGGCACACATGCTGATTTACGTACCCGTTTAATTATCTGAGCTGAAAGACTCTGTTCCCTGCATTTGTATCCATCGCCTGCCTGCCTCATCTCTCCCCCATATTTCTGACATTTGGATTTTCCCCTTACTAACTGACATGCTTGTCGCCTCCTTCTCCTGGTGTCCATTTCTGGAACTGCTGTTTGTACATTGCATGATATTTTATAAGGCAAAAAAATAAAACTGAGATCTAATTTCATGAAAATGCTGTTGCCATAATGCTCAGGAGAACAGGGGGAAGAGAGAAACTCAAGTCTTCCTAATGTCTACCTCATATGCAGGTACATTTTACAAGTTTTATTGTATTCTTACTTGTTAAGCAGTGAATTTTTTTTTTTTTTCTTTTACATTAGCTTTCATTGCAGAAGGGGGAAGGGAGAACAAGACTGCTGGAAGCTGAGATAGAATTATATTTATCAGGTCTGTAGGCTTCAGAAATATATTGAAAAAAAAAAACCTTCCGATTTCTTAAGGATGAAAAATGTAATAAATACTTAGTCAGTTTATGCTATTCCCTTTATCTGTATATTACCAAAGAGAGACTGCTATACTGCAGTGAAGCGGTCTGGGTGCCCCAATAAGCCAATCTCTATGCAGAACAATTTAGAGAACAGGAAAATGTTGCCTGAGGCTGAGGTATTTAGGACCAGTTTCTAAACAGTTTCAGGTTTGACTTAAATATCTCTTGCTGTAAAATCCTGAAATGGAAGCTCTCCCATAATGCTTTGTGAGCAGGTACAGCATTAGTTTATACAGGTGTGCACTCAATTCCTACACTATATCTAGCCAGATATAACTGGTTTCTTTGCTAACCTTTCATTACCTACTCTCTGACAATATTCTTTTCATCCTCTGTGCTATTTTTTTCCTCCCGAGGGCTTGTGAGGCAAGGCTTGTATCACAGCCTGCTCTGCCTGAGTAATTCACTAAGAAACTCCCACGCAAACCCATGTGGGTGATAATATTTCATCACTTAAGCTTCTATGAGCTTGGTGGACACATACCAAAGAGAGAGGGAAAAAGGTTCAGGAAGATGACCAGGAGGGATAAATGTTGCACCTTACAGGAAAGAACTTTGAAATGTTGTCTTGTGGGAAGGATTGGACGGAGAAAAGACTAGAGGTAAAAACGCCTACAAGGCTACTTGCAGCAGATTTTTCTTTGCCTTCAGAATTACTCACATATATATATATTTTTTTAATAACTTAATCATGAAAGAATTCCAAGGGTTAATCAGCCAAGCCTCTGGTTGTTCCTTCTTCCACCCTAACATGCAAAAATCTACTCATCCCAAAGGCCATGCATCTCAGAATTGTGGGTGCATAAACACTTCCAATTAAATAAGCAACCCACACATGCAATGTTTCCGGGTTTGTTTTTCCTCACCAGGGTCCTGCTTAAAGTATGCTGCCCTTCTACATAAGGGTAATAATTAGGTCTCTGATGTTAATGTGGAAAGTCTTGCTATTTATATAAGCATTTAAACTCACCATGGGGGGGGGAGCCTCACTGTAAAAAGAGACTGTTAGTTTAATTTTCCATTCTTCACCAAGGTTTCACTGTGCCCAGTTATGGGATTGTCACTGGCAAGAACTTGCAGAACTCCCATTTACAACATGTGTGTTCTTTGAAGCACTACTCTGTATTTGGATTGTATTTCTGGGGGGTTTCTGCTGAAGGCAGTAAGTGAGGATATAAAGGTTATTACTCCTCTTATTTCCAAAAGAGAATCTTGGCTGTTATCAAATCACAGGTTTGGTCCCAAATTATTTTGGTTAACTTTTAGCCTTAATATCTGTCCTCTGGGACCCACTATGGGTCCTACTATGGGTCAATACTGTAAATTCTCAGCCACATTCACCATCACTGCCCTGCTAGTTAAATGGAGATAAAAAGGAATGTTAAATATTCAGGGAAAAAGGGGTTTAGATTCTTAGATGAAGTAGAAAAACTTACCTAAGGTCCAACCCACTGAATATCAGAGACTTCTCACATTCCTGAACAAAGTTCCTGAGAACTTTTACACTTTGGAGTTTGGGATCTAGTTATCAGTGAAGTATGAAAAATTCTGAACTACAACTAAGAGATCACGCTCAAGTAGATTTTATCAGAAGAGGGGCCAAGATAAATACGTGCTTTCACAAAAAGTGCCTGGGAAGGTATTACTCCCAGTTCCCCATAAATTTCAATACTAACACCCCCACCCATAGCCCAATACACCTACTTCACAAGTTCAAACCACTGTTAATTTCTTTCTACGTCTTGTCCCCACTATTCCTCTCACGCTCTCAGAATGGAAATAAACGCATCCTCAGAAGCTGAACACCATGTTCCCACAAGGCGTTAAATAAATAGCCTTTTTTTCCTCCCTGTTTGAAGTCACTTGTCATTTGTTGTTGGTGAAAAGTGTTGGTGAGGCAAGCAAACCAGGAGGAAAAAAAAATGGGGGAAGGAAGAGGGTTTTTGTAAAAGCTCATGCAACCGTATTAGGGAGCGACATGAGCAAATCAGTATTACTGATGATTCATGGTCACATTTCTCCACTCTCTGCTTTGTTTGGTTTTAAAATTTATCACTCCTCTGCCTTCCATAGGGCTCTGGAATGTTCACATGTATCACTAATATTCCCATTTCTGTTCCTTATGTCTCATTTAATGTACCATAGGTAGTCATGTTTTCCCCATCCTATAAAGTCCTAACTTTTTTCTGCAGGATAAGAGGAAGCAAGAGGTAACTGATAATCACTAAGACTATGGCACTACAGATTGGGGCTTCTAGTAGGTGAAATTGCATTTCCCTGGAAGATTAACTGGCAAGCAGTAAAAGTCTTTGGAATGCGCCCTCTTGTGGCCAATAGTTTCCCGTTATTCAGAGAAGTGTGTTAACTCCTAAATACATCCCTTTAGCCAGGAGCAATTCACAGAGAAATACAGAAGACTGGCATGGAATGTAGGAGTCAACTCCACTGTGAGTTGCTTTCTTGAGGTGGGGGAAAAGAATCTTCCAAGCAAAACTTCTCAGACCTCGATTTGGGGACTGCAAATTTCTAACTCAAATATTCTGTAAATAGTATTCTCCAAAACAGAAGATATATGTGGTGTTGCTTTCACCAACACCTGGACTCTAAGCATTTTCCATATCTTAGTGTTTTATTTGTCTTTCTTTCCCTTCTCTTTGTTTAACAAGTATGATCAGTTGCTAAGTTAATTACTAGAATCAGCATATAAATTTGGCAGCATATATAATGTTGGAGACGAAACATTATATTGTTATTCTACATTAACTGGCTAGCTATTGTCATTAACAAAAATAAGGTAAAATATGATACAGCAGCCAATAAGGCCACTGACAATTGGCAATTATAGTAATAGTTGGCTTGGGTTTGCCCATCCCTTCTGCCTTTCTTTTAAAGAGAAGCCGTCTCTTTAAGATCTTAAGGTAAACACTAAGGATTCTGACACAGCTGAGCAAAGATCACACTAACCTTGGTGAGTAATCTTGGGTGACATATATAAAAAGAAAAGTATTTTTATTTACTGAAAGAAGTGTCAGAGAGCCTTGTAGGATTCATCTCTTACTGCATAATAACTCACATTAGCTTAAAAGGATGGGGCACTTTCTACCTGAGCTCAGTGGGACAAATTCAGGTAAAAGAGTTCTAAGCATATTAGCTTTGTAGGCATATTAGTTTTGTAGTCTGTCAGTTGGGGTTACCATATCTTACCTTTATTAAACGATCAAAGAGAGAAGAGGCAAAAATTAAACATGTATCCCGAACTGAGGAATCTTGTAGTCAATTGAGTATGTGTCTATGGCCAGGACAGGGGTGATACTTTTTATTAACTCGATACTATGCTGTACAAAATAGTTTATAAAGAAGGGAAAAGTACATATCCTTCCTATTCTCTGAAATTCTTGATATTCTGCAGAGTTGGAATTTTACTAAAATTGAATTATTCCAATAGCCACCAAGACAGATCTTTGCTATTCATTTTCATATGTTCACTACAATCTTTCAAATGATAAATATATTTCTTGGGTAGCAAAATCTGCATCAAAAGGCCCACATGGTACTCTATAGGGAGAATAGATTGTCTACCATATATAAAATCATTATACCTATGAAATCAACTTGAAGTTGATATGTGGAACTTCTTAGATGAGAAAAATAAACAAATATATTAAACTTCCTCTAAGAATCCAGTAACTTACCTAAAGTCAGGCTGAAAACTCATCCAGAAGGAGTTTTCCATTACAGACCTTAAAATTTAGTCAACATTTAAATCAAATGAAATCATCTTAAAATAATAGCTTATTTCTTGCCAATTAAACACCTTACAGAAAAGTAAAAAGGATAAGACTTCATGTAACTGGGAAAAAATATTGGCACTGAGATGAAGGCTATAGTAAAGAAGGAATGGAAATGGTCAAATTCTTTCCCTGCAAAAGTCCCTTAGTGCCAAGAGAGTATTTACTATGAATGTCCAATAAGTCAGAAAGTGGGGGCACATTGCTAGCATCAGATATATAGTTAAAGGACTGACTAGCAGGTTCATGGTTGAAGGCATGGGTACACTTTGTCATGTCATAGAATAATGTTAAAGTCAATGGAAAGGGCACTTGCAATTGAGGCCATTATGAATGGCACTCAGTATATAAAATCATATAGAGGGAGCCCTTTGTGTCAGTCTATGGAGATCCCCCTTAAACCATTGGAATCGATTCTATACACAGGGCCCAATGCATAAGTGTTTTCTTTCCTACTTTACAACCACTAAAAGTTGAAGAAAATTGAGTGGCCCCTTGAAAACTCCAACCTGACTTTTTCCCTAAAAAAGCTTCAAAAGATAAAGTCATATTTACTATGTTCTTGTAAGCTGCATCAAGGAAAAGCTTTAGGGAAAGTAAGACATCCCTAAAAGAGAGGAGCTTCTGGGGAGAGGTTTACTGCCCTGGAAGTTTGAGGGACATTAGGATTTCTCAAGGTAGATATCATGAAGCCAGCAGGCTACCTGCTCCCCAACAAGAATGTCCAAGTCTTGCATGGCTTTCTTAAAAAAAGAACATCTGACTCAACAGGTTTTCAGGGTTGGAAATTCTGAGTGTTGCCTTAATTGTTTATACTACAGCGGCAAACTTTTAAACAAAAATGCTGGGAGTCCCTACACATACTTTACTGGCCATATGCTCTACCAAACAAAACAATGGCATTCCTTTCAAAGGGATTTGGCAAAGGGTGCAATTGTGGAGCCTGGCATTACCACAAAAGTAACATGGCATTAACACGTGTGTATGCCCGGGCATGCATAGGCTTGCAGGCAGGCAAAAGGATCCATGCCACATAACTGTCCAAATAGCCTGATTCCATACTTTCAACAGATATTTTCTATTCAGTAACAGGTTAATGTGTTCCTGGGCCAGAGATTAGGATTTATTTATTAAAGTTCTTCCTCTTAAGGACTGAGTGAGAGTTCAGCGCAGTATCTTAGAGTACTTTGTCAAGGTTGCATTCTTTGGCAGAGAGCTCTCAGTAACTTTACAGAGAACAAAACTATTTATTATTTATTTATTTATTTATTTATTTTGGTTCAGCCAGTATTCCAAAAGCAACTGCTGATTCAGTGTCAACTGCCCACCCCAACAACTCTTTCTTGCCTCCAATGGGGTGCCTATGCAACTGTAGATAGTTTCTAAAGGTAAAAATGATTCTCACTAATAAATATCCCCCGCTTCTCCCCTGATTGGACTTTTAAAGGGGAAGGGTTGTTTTAAGACCATGACTTCATCTATGCCATTCCACCCTTTCACTCTACTCTCACCCCCCCCCCCCATAAAAACTTTGGATGGGCTTCGGAAGCCTCCTCTGCTCCCATGCACCTGAAAATGCCCCGGCTTCCATCTGGCTTGGTTCAGATCTGGTTTTACAGGCAGGACGCAAGAGCCCCTAGCAGATCGGCTTCCAGCAGGGTTGGCCCCAGAGCTTTCTCCCGGGGTGACCGGCTGAGTTTAGCAAGTGTAAGCAAGTCGCCTCCAGCCAGAGCTCGACCTACAAGAATTCTTTCTGCGGAGCTCTCTCGCCTCCCTGACGCCCCTCTGTCCGCTCCCGGCACCAAATTACTAGTAACCTCGCCAAGCAGTTTCCAGCCTGAGGGAGAAGTTCCTCCCGGGACTGTCAAAGACAGACCTTCAATCCTTTTTCCTCCCCCCTCGAAGCTGCCAGCACCCACCTGATTCCGCGAACGTGATGATCTCGGAGGTCTGCTCCAGGAGTTCATTCATTTCAGCCCTCCGCCCGATGTCGTCCTCGATCTCCACGTACCCGTTCTCCCCCACTTTGCCCACATGAAGCTTCCTGATGGCGTTCAGAAGCGCCGCCTTGGGCACCGGCTGGGTGACTTCGGGTCTCTTCTTCAAATGCAGCATGTTTAAAATGTGCCTCTTGACGGCCTCTACCATCTCCGGCTGAGAGTTGGGTACATCCTTGGGGAGGGTGGCCAGGGCACAGGCCGGGCAGTCAGGGTCTGCACTGTGCCCCTCGGATCCCGGGGTAGGGGAACTCCTCACTATAATCCAGCAACTCGCCAACAAAAATCCTCTCAGCCAAAGCCAGGGCATCCTGGCAGCAAAAGTTGTTGTGATTGCCTTTTTCAAAGGCCCTGCTTTTCCTCCCCCCTCAAGCACAGGTTTTGTGTGTGTGTGTGTGTGTGTGTGTGTGTGGTTTTTCTTTTTTTTTTCCTTTT
>NW_006921664.1:7960218-7991107 GCF_000298275.1 Orycteropus afer afer | reverse complement strand
TTTGGTTTTTTTTTTTTTTTTCTTTTTCTTTTTCTTTTTTTTTTTCTTCTCCTCTTCAGCAGATTCTCTGGAACAAGAACAAAAAGTTTTCTGTGAAGTTTTGTTTGCAGGTTCCCTTTCTGAATGCACTGAGTGCTGTAGGTTTGTGGCTGTCAGGGAGGAGAGTCCTGACTGTCTCCGAGTAAGAGAGAAGGAGGGAGGGAGGAAGAAAAAGGGAGGGAGAGAGGGAGAGACAGGGTGGGGGAAAGACAGACAGAGACAGAGAGAGGAAGGGAGGGAGAGAGACAGGGAGAGAGAAGGGAGAGAGGGAAAGAAGGGGGAGAGGGGGGGAGAGAGAGACAGAGAAAGAGACAGAGAGAGACAGAGAGAGAGAGAGAGAGAGAGAACGGATTGGCCCTAAGTGTGTGAGTGAATGGGAGAGGGAGGGAGTTTGTCTGCGAGTTAAGGCTGTGATTAGGGAGGGAGGGACAGCCCATTTTCTGACAGGCTGCCTTCCTTCTGCTCACTGCTCCCTCACACACACCTCTCTTCAAATATCACCATTCTCTGGGATTCTACTTTCCCTTTTATATACATTCTTCTAATTTTGTTCCACTTCTTTCTTTTTCTTTCTCTGGCCTGTCTCCTTGCTTCACCTTCTTCCTCTTTTAGCAGAAGGAAGGAGAAAAAATAAAAAACTGTCTCAATAATCAGGTATGAAAAAGTACGCCCCCAGCGCTCCTTCACCCCACCTAACCACAGCCTGAGGTGAGTAGACGCCCACCTGGCCCAGAAGGTGGGGCTGAGAGGGCTGGGAGGTTGTGGCTGACAGGTAGTAGAAGTCAGAGAAGAGGGGCTGAGGGGCAAAGTAGCCACTTAGACCAGTTGTTTGGGCCTGAATGAATCTGAGAAGAGATGTTCCTTTTCCCCCATTCATTCATATTTAAATGTCCAGTGTTATCAACACTGGCAGGCAATCTGAGGGGAATGCAATAGAACTTTTGTTTGGGGGTCATATAATACACTATACTTTTCTCAACTGCAAAATGTGGCAGGGTATTGAAAGATCCCAAGGGCAGCCAGCATTTGACATGCCATGTCCTATCAAGCTATTTTCCCCTCTCCTCTTCAGCTGCCCCATTCTGCCCTGCGCACATTCACACTCCCAAATGACAGCCTACCACTGCTTGTCTTGACTCCACAGATAAATGCAAAATACATTCAGCCTTTCCCACATAATTTTATACAAATAATGCACTCTTTTGACTTGAATAACTGGCCCTAGGGGAAAAGCCTCTCTAAAATATATTGGCAAATCATTTTCTCTGTCATGTGGTTGTTCGTTCAGTGTGTCCCCTACCCCTGTCCCCACCAGTACATTCATGGGCAGGCTCCTACACTGCTGCTTTCTGCCTCAAAGGAACAGCACAGATGAAATCATTATGGATTTTAGTGTCCACAGAGAAAGAAAAATATGAATTTTTAAACAATGCCTTTCTGAGGTTTTTTTTTTAAACTCCCCCCGCCCGTCCATTTTTCATGTTCTGTCTTATTGCTTTTATCTTGCAGAAGTATCTTTAAGAGGTCCATCTGTTAAAGCTTTCCTTCCCTCTCAGTTTCTTTCCCACACATAAGCCCTCTCTGTTTCTGTAGATACAGTCAGCTTGTATCTGACACCTAGTGTGTTCAGAGAGTCAAGCAATACAGTTTGGGTGGGAAAAAGTAATAAATATCATCATTACAAGAGTAAGATCTGAGTTCAAGGGGAAGAAGGTGAGAAAACTGTGACACTAAGTAAAATTACAGTCCAGAATTTGCACAGGTAACAATGCTTTCCTGAATTATGTACACTGTTCCCCTCTTCCAAAACAACTGTTTGCAGGACTTTTTCTGCTACATGCAAACTATCACTTTTGGGGTTTCAACTCCAGGAACATCAGTGACTCTGCTATTATTGCTAATGCTAAGACTTTGTCAACATTGCCTAACATGTCTCAAGTTTTGATGGGGGATAGTGAAAAATAATTGTGGGAGCATTTGTATTATAATTGTTTAATAAAACATCTTTTTAATATACTATTTTAACATAATCTACCTATTTGGAGTCACATATAAGGACCCACAGCCTTTTGCAGTCCAATTAAATTTTACAAGAGACTCTGAAACTAAAAACTTAATGACTCAGAACAATTCAAAAGTCCTAATAGTAGCATTAAGATAAGTGCAACTTATCAATATTTGGATTCTCTCTGTATGTGAGTATGTGTGTGTTCCCTGAATTTACTGTTTGTGAATGTAACTCTTAAAAATAGTTTTCTCTTTGGCATACGTACTTGTATATATGTGCTGAGTGGGTTGCATAAACACAATCTATTTGCATGCTCTAGGACTATTAAAAGCTGCATTAACCTGCCTGATGAATATAAAAAGGTACAAATCACAACTAACATAGTGCCAATAAGTTGTAACCACCCTTCTAGCCCTTCTGATTCTGAATGTGGAAATAGCTCATAAGCAAGAGTTAAAAAGCATTACCTTTCTGGTCCCCTCTCTTTGAGCAGACTCTTGTATCATGTGGTAAGAGCTGTCTGAGTTCCTCTTCATGGTATTGGCACTGAGAAGTTTTATACTGTACTACTTATTTGTACACTCACACATTGGTACCACTCAAACAGAGGAGGGCTGGGGCTTTGTTGGGGATTGGTTAGAATCAGCATGACATCAGCGGATGACTGGTTTTTCCAGTGTGAGACATATTTCATAATTCATTATCTAATGGAAAGCCCTGCTTTGCTGTTTGTGACAGCACTGAATGATACACAGAGCCAGTGAATCCTCTGGCTGTGACTAGACTACCTTTTAGAAACTAGAGAAATGGGGCAGATATAGTTCCCTGAGTGTCCAACTTTCAACTTCTCTTTTACTGCTCTTATACACACATGTCTCGTTATATTCAGGTTCAGTTTTATGTCTTTACATAAAACATCTGTTACTTCATGAAGTTGCCTGTATTTACAAAGTATTTTCTTGTTTCTTACAAGATTCTAATTTTATTTTTTTTAAATAAGATCCCTCATTCAGAATGAATCAGGAAAATAGACACGCCCATAAGATGATGGGCTCTCCTCCCTTGACTTAGGATATTATTTTACATCTTGAAACTGAACGCCTGCTTCATAAATCACTTATTACCAAGAACTCTGGAAATAGTCATTCTTTGCAATTGAATTTTGTAAGTACCTTTTGCAGGTTTTTAGAATCACAGCCTACTACCTAGCAAAGAAAAAATAAATCTCAGAGATACTCTTCTTTACTAAGAACTTCAAGTCCTACGATTTCTAAATTGTTATAAATATAACATGAGATTAATAAAAAATGGTAAACACTCCTTAAAGTAGGGGTAAAAGTGGTAAGTTATGTTTTATTGGGGTGGTGGAGGGGAGGGTTTGCTGGCAGGCCTGGGAAATTATATATAAGGAAAGAATCCTTAGACAAAAAATGGTGAAAAAGGGTTGCTTAAAGGAGCATAGTTGAAGCATAAGCCAGATTCTCATGACAAGTTGGATAAAATGTGCAAAATTGGGAGCTAATGAAAGCCATATGACCAGATATGTTGTTTTGCATGCAGGATTTAACATGCATAAAATAAACTTTTCACTGTGCCCACAAGCAAAATATAGACGCTCTAGCCTCTTGATGTGTGGTTTACACAGGTTCCTTTTGGACACCAGAAGTTTTCTGTGTAAGAAGGTCCCTCCTGGCTAAATACACTAAAGTGTGTATGCTGAGCTGTATATACCCAAACCCATTGCCATAGTGTGGATTCCAACTCAAATCCACTCTACAGGACAGAGTAAAACTGCTCCATAGGGTTTCCAAGGCTGTAAATCTTAACAGAAGCAGACTGCCTCATCTTTCTCTCACAGAGCAGCTGGTGGGTTTGAACCACCAGCCATTTCAGTTAGCAACCAAGCACTTAAACACTGCACCAGTAGGGCTCCTGAGCTATGTATGTAAGGAAAAAAAAAAAAAAAAAAACCCTAAGAAATATAAATAATAATTTAAAAACATATGCGGAAATGAAGTAGAACATAGTATCATTAGGCTGTAAGGAAACAGAAGGAGTCTTGGAGGAAAAGATACAAATAGGTTTTAGAATTGGATGAACTTAAACCCTCCATAAAAAAAAAAAGAAAAGAAAAAGAAATTTTAGCACCTTCTAGATAAACACTAGGGAAGAGCAAGGACCTGCGGGGCAGTTTAACTCATCCCCTCCCCCACCTAGGCACCCTTGGCCTCCTCAAACACCAGGATGTTTATGAGTTTGGTGGCACAAAACAAACCTGGACCAGTTCCCAATTCCACAGCTTATTAACCATGTAACTTCAGACCTTAGTGTTGTCATCTATAAAATGGGAGCAATAATCCTAAACTAAAGGGTCAAGCACAAGAAGTAAGTACTCCAAAAGTAAGGTATTATTTCTGAGATCTGTGGTGGGTCTTTAGGAACATTTGTTTCACGGGAATACGCAGTGCTAGAGGAGATGTCCTATAGCTGTGACTCTGAAACCTCATTGTCTGTCCAGGGCCAAAAAGAGCCCACCTGCCAGGCCATCCCAGCCACCAGCTCTGATCTAATGCTGTACCTGAATTTCAAAGGTCATATGAACCACAAAGGAGTGACTTCCTCAGGAGAAATTAAAATGGGAGTGGTAGAAAAAGAAAGAAAGAAAGAAAAATGACTGTTGAAGTTGATTCCAACTTATGATGATGAGCCCATGTGCTACAGAATAGAATTGCCCCATAAGTTTTCTGGGTTGTAATCTTTTCAGAAGCAAATCACCAGGCCTATCTTCAGAGGCACCACCGGGTGAGTTCAAACAGCTGACCTTTGGGTTAGTTAAAAAAAAAAAAAAGAAAGAAAGAAAGCACTGCCATCAAGTGGACTCTGACTCATAGTGACCCTTTAGGGCAGAATAGAACTACCCTGTAGGGTTTCAAAGGCTGTAACTCTTGACGGGCAGAATGACTGGTGGATTTGAACCACAGACCTTTATGGTTAGCAGCCGAATCTTTTAAGCACAACTCCACCAGAACTCCTCAAGCACAAACTGTTTGTGGCACCCAGGGAACTTTTAGAGGAAGCGGGCAGGTTAAAATAATTTCTGCCGATTATTCTGAACTGGAAATTATCTTCTACACTGTAGGGCCCCCGGGGCGTAAACTGGTCAGCCCTTCTCAAGACACGAATCTCTTTTCCCTTTCTCGGGTTGGTTTCTGTTTCACTTCCTGCCCCTTCCCAGGCAGCTTCCCCGCACCCCAGGCCCTTGCAGATCCCGGTTGTTCCGGCCCTGCTACTGTACCTTGAGCAACACCTGCTGGCAGCTTCCAGGGAGCACGCCGAACGCGGCCACTGCTCTCGCCCAGCTCTGGGATGCCGGGAGTCTGAGCCAAGCCGTTCTAAGCGGCCGCCTCTATTTTTACTCTGAGCACCAGCAAGGGCAACTTCTTTTAAGAGCTACTCTTGATTTTTCCCCCCTTTTGGCAGCTAAAGAATCGAGGGAAAGAAAAAAAAAAAAATTACTGTTCAATGAGTGCAGCTGGGAATCTCTGTTCCCGGCCCTCAGTGCCAGGGACAGAAACCACAGCAAATGTCAGGGACTGGGACCTCCAGTGTGGCCAGAAGTCGGGTTCCACCTCGGACAGAGGCGATCCAGGGAGCGCACCAGCAAACTGTCTCTCTTATAATTGCAGATTTTGAACCCACCAGCTACTGTCCTAGCAAAATGGCCCGCTGCCACCGCGTTGTTCACCTCATGGAGGCTGCTTGATTTACTGGCCATTGCACAAAGCTCCCAAAGACACTCGGGAGTATTTGCATGTCTCTGTTCTCGCCTTGAGGAGCAGCCACGAGAGAACCCGGCAGAGCAGCTTGCTTCGAGAATGAGCCGGGAGGGAAACGGCGGTACCTTATTTTACTGTAATTGCAAAAGGAACTATGTGCCAGAGATTTATATTTAGAAGTTGTATGTTTCTACTTTTATGTAAATGGAGCAATTAGGGCCTGTCTTGCTGCTGCTAACTCCAATGCCTGTGCATTGCTGGGGAGCTGGTGTTTTCAACCACAATTAGTGAGCTGGTCAAAAAACAAAGTTCGTTTAAGGATAAGAGCGCAATTAAGCGAATGGGGCAGCGATCAGTGTCCCTGTGCTTCCCCGTGGCTTGTGGTGACACATACCTTAGGGGCACCCTTGGCAGCATCTGTCCTCGTACAGAGTTGGCATGGATCGAGAGCAAGAATGTTCATTTTTCTTCTCAAGCAAACCGTATGTCCTGCTTTCATCCATGCCATTAATTGTTCTATTTCCTCACTACTCTGGAACAAGGAGGAAGGCCTAGAAAGGAGACCGTTTTTCATGGCTGTTATTTTAGCTGCAGCTCACACATCCCTTTATTCAGTCAGAAATAAAAGCCAGGAGCCATGAACACTCCTAGCAGGTGACTGGGAGGATGTCATCTGATTCAGCTGAAATGACACAGGCTGGGGGCTCAGAGGAATGGACAAGGCTGCTGACGAGTCAGGGTGTTTTAGTTCCTTCCTATGAAAAATCTGTTTCCAAAAACTCATGATTTCTGGTTCATCTCGTCTGGGAAACTGAGCATAAAACGTGACTGTGGAGAGAAATCAAAAGGACTCGAGGTGTTCTCAGCAGCTGATGTATTATTCTAGGCTCCAGGCAGGAAAACCTTCCCTGTTGGTGAGAGGGTGACTCCCCGAGGGAGGCAGCTCAGAATCAGGAAAACATGGACATGATCCAGAGTGATATTTGCTGCAGTACTATTGTAGGAGTCTGTGATGAAGGCTCTCCTCAAACAGTTTAAATTGGATACAGGATTGGCAAAGCTTGTCTGTTTCCTGGACAGCCACAGCCTGCAGATCACTTGGGTTGCATGTTAGGTAGAGATATTTTGGACAAAGAGGGATGCACATTTCACATCCAAAACTGAACCGGGAACCTGTTTTTTGTTTTTCATGGTTTTTTTTTTTTTTTTTTTTCAGGTCAATGGATAGTTCTAAGCAGAGAGAAGAGGCAAACATTACAATTCCTCTAAAATTCACTGGAAAATAACAAGGTCAAAAATGGTAAATCCAAAATGTTCTTCTTAAACCTCACATTTCTCCTCAAACCACCAGAATATCCCACGAGGCCTGGTACTATGGATGAGTGCCCTGTTTTCAGAGTATTTGGAAATGTTGTTGTCTGATGCTAGAACTAAAGTGATTTGGAGAAATCTAAAGACATGACTCTCAATTTGAGGCAATTCCACCACTCAGAGAACATTTATCAATGTTTAGAGACATTTTTGGTTGTCACAACTAGAGAGTAGAGGTCAGGGATGTTGCAAAACATCTGATAAATGTACAGGACAGCCCCCCACACACAACAAAGAATTAGCCGGTGTAAAATATCAATAGTGTTGATGTTGAGAAACTCTGATTAAGAGTTATAATTTTAACATTTCACCTAATTTACTTCCCATCATGCTTAAAGGGCCTTGACAACTAAGAAAAACATTACAACTATGCAAAATATTAGTGTTCAAGTGATTCTGCCCCCTCTTGAGTTTTGTGCTTTCTGCTTAATGGAGATCCACATCACACCATGGGGGCAGCAGTAGTTCAGTGGTAGAATTCTCACTTTCCATGTGGAACACCGAGGTTGGATTCCCGACCAATGCACCTCACGTGCAGCCACCACCTGTCTGTCAGTGGAAGCTTCTGTACTGCTATGATGCTAAAAAGGTTTAAGCAGAATTTCCAGATTAAGACAGATGAGGAAAAAAGACCTGGTGATCTACTTCCAAAAACGAAAATTCTATGGACGGCAATGGTCTAATCCACAACCAATCATGGAGCTGGTGCAGGACCAGACAGCTTTTTGTTCTACCGTGCGTAAGGTCCCCGAGTTGAGGGCAAACTCCATCAGAGTTAACAACACACCTCAGACATTAGACATGGTTCGGAACCATGATTGTTCCATCTACTTGCCAGAATGGCCTCAATACATTTCTTGCTGACTTTTGGTTTCAACCAAAAGCAGAATCTTAGTGGCCAGCAACAAAATAAGATGAGCTGGCTCAGACCACGGTTTTAAGTGTCACCAGACTCATAAAAAAGAATAAATGAATGAAGAATTGAATCGTTCATTTTAACAATTAAGTATCAGATAAATCCATGCAATAGCGAATTCCCTAAGGTAAAATTCACAAATGTGAGATTACACAAATGTGAGATTACCATCCCTTTCTCCCTGAATACACAGATGATGGAGCTCGATTTTATTTGTTTAATACCTTAGGGGAATGACACACAATCAATATCCAAGGAGATAAAACAGAGCACTTTGCTAAATCCTAGTGCTTGTTCCAAGCAAGATTACATTCTCCAAACTTCCTTTTGAAAGGGATGTGGTATGGCTTTTAAAAGAAGGTCTTGTCTCTTCAGGTTTTGCTCTCCTGTGAGGACTAGGGAAACTATTGTGAAGGATTCCACATGAGGAAAAGTAATGATCATCACCACCAAATATTGGTGAAAGCCTCAAAAGGGAATTTGCCTGGATTAAACTAGTTTAGATGTGAAATGTTATTGTCCAGTTAGTGAGGACCAGTTCTTTCTTGGTTCATCACTTAGTTCCTCGAATCCCTTGGGTCATCCAGAAAGGAATTGGTAAGAGACCATTTTAAGATGAAGAGCCATAAAGGGAATGTCTTAGACACTCAGACGCCATCTCATCTCCTCCAACATGTGAATCACAATCTCCTCAGGTAAGTGGTCATTTTGGAACCAAAGGCCTCAATCAACTTCCCAATGATTCAGAAATGCCTGGAATTTTTCCCAAGAACTAACCATTTAGTACTTGGAAAAAAAAAAAAAAAAAAAAAACCTCAATATTTAAGGAGATCTTTTTTTACAAACTCTACAGAAAAATACAAATTTTTTTTAAAAAGTAATACTCATTCAAATTAGATAAATATGTCCTCAAAGTTGTTCCCAACTAACATATATTTCTAAATTGTTAATCATAACTCATCTCTAACCCAGTCAGGAAACATCTGATACAGAAGTTAATCTTACTCTTGCCCCTGAAGATTATTGAAAAATGTGCCAAAAGGACATACAACAGATTGTCATTATCATTTTTCTCACCTGGATCTCTTTGGGTAGTAAGTTTCATGTTGCTGACTTGAGGACATAGAGGTTTAGCACATAGATTCCATGGGACTGATAAGTGAGGAAAAATCTAGATTCCAGTCCAATTTTTCCAATCCACAATAATACCCCAACAACCCATTCCAAAATCTTACCTTCAGAGGGGAAGAAATACAGAAAAGCCTGGGGGTAGTCCTTCGTGTATATGTATTTTTAATCAGTGAATTGCTAACTCCCTCCTAGCCTAATAGAAGGAGTCCAAAGGTCCTGTCCCTCTGTGAGAACACCACCAGGCACACCTAGACATGTATGGTGGCATGCCACTGTTCATGGGCACTCTGTACTGTCATGTCCACTGGCAGTGTGCTCATGACCATGCTCAGCTTGGTGAGGTGTCCTGCTCTAATTTAGGAAGGTCAAGCTTGCAAAGGTGAAATAGCAAACAGGGCTTCTGTTAGTCTTTATCTGCTTGGAAAAGCAAACTGTCATTAAGTATTCTTGTGGAATTTAACTGGAATCACTGCATTCTTACAACTGGTCTTAAACTTTAAAAAAGATTACTTAAGGCTAAGACTCACTGAACTTCTTTTAAAAGATGGGCTAGCATAATGAATGAAGGAAGAGCCATTATTTAAGAAGGAAAAGAGCTTCAGCAAACCTCTCTCCCAAAGGCCAGGGGTTAATTCATGATCACTTAATGAACAGGGGCAGAAAGCCAATAAAGTAATTTTGGCCAACTCCAACATCATTTAACTATGAAATAAGAATAATTAAAATGGTGCTCCCTGTAGAAAAGAGTTCACCCAATAAGTTCTCCAAATTTCAAGGAGCTTTTGTTTTATTAGATGCTGTTAGCTTCATGTTAGTCACAGGAAAAAAAAAATGCCCACATATACACGCACGACTAAATGTAGTCAGTTTGCTCAGCTGCTGCTGACGTCACTGCTGCCCACTAGGAGTTAGTTACTGTAATAATCCCTCTTTTATTAATCATAGGCTGGAGGAAGCAGAAAGTGGGTGACATCATTAGGCAAAGGACCGGCTAACTCATGCTCCAATTTACTCAGATTTATTATAACATTTCTCAAGTGTCATATGAAAGTGATTACCATTTCACACTTTCCCCCTCTGAGCAATCATCCTTAACATTCAATTCAAGCTCTTATAGAAAAGCTTAACTTTTCAGATGGAGGCACATAAAGGCCAAATCTCACTAAGGATCCTAGTCCCAAGAAGGTATGTCCTCCTCAGAACAGCTTCACCTTGGGCTTGAAATACAGGTAGTCTCTAGAACAACGATCTCCCAAAGGACCCATGGCGTCTGACTGGAGAGGACAGCCCATCCCATAGAGGACTGGAATGATCCCAGTGGGCACAGCCACATGTGGCCCATGGTAACCAAGAGTTATGAAATGGGAAAAACTCCAGTTGAAGAGATAGTAAAATGTATTGTGAGTATCTTGGAACTAGCTTGTCTGGGTTCAAATGCAGAATTCACTGCTTCTGAGCTGAGGAATGCTGGGCAGATTATTTCATCTACCAGTACCACATTCCCACAACTAATGATAATACACTTGCTGTGGAGATTAAATGTAAAGCACATAGAACAGTGTCTGATATATAGTAAGTTTGTTGCTGTTGTTAGCTGCCATTAAGTCAACCCTCCATTCATGGTAACCCATGCACAATGGAGCAAAATGCTGTCTGGTCCTGCACCCTTCTCATGATCCACCATTGTGGATCAGACCATTGTGATCCATAGGGTTTTCATTGGTTGATTTTCAGAAGGAAATTGATAGGCCTTTCTTCCTAGTCCATTTTAGTCTGGAAGCTCCTTGGAAACCTATTCAGCATCATGTTATTGTTGTTGTTAGGTACCGTCGAGTCAGATCCAATTCATAGTAACACTATGTACAACAGATGCAAAACTTTACTGCCAGCTGGGTGATGGCTGTGTTGTGTGAGGTGTGTTATCCAGGAATTGAGCTCCTGTCTCCCACATAGAAAGCAAGAATACCACTAAACCGGAGTAAGTTTACTTACTAGTATTACTTCTCTTCTCCTTAAGGCTTTGCTGCTTTTTGCTTCCTGTGTCCTGCTCTGTACATCATTGGAAAGATAGGCAGACATTCTATGAGAAACCTATACTGGGGAGACTCAAATCCACATTTGGGCTCCTTCAGTGGAAAGTTATAAGTCATTCTGCTTGTGGCCCAATTGACCTACCTATTACTGTATATCAGATGAGGAGCTTCTGAAAAAGAAGAAAAAGTAGGTTATTAAAACCAAAAGAAGACATTGATTCAAAAATACTCAAAAGCCCAGTAGAGCATGGTGTGTTATTTCTTTAAAATACTCTGAACAGACAAAATAGTAAGGCTGTCCAGTGACAGTACACATACACATATACTGTTGAGAAAGGAGTGCCTCCATAATGTCGTATGCATCAGAGCATCAGAAACAAATTTGTTTTTACAACATGTTGAGCTATACTTCATCCTCTTATACTAGCATCTTGGGGCCCTTGCAGAAGCAATTTTATAGATGTTTTTACTCACCCCTTTCCTTACAGTTCTATCCTGAGGTTGTTTTGGGGAGTCAAAATAAAGTTTACTTAGGCGTGTGTGAGAGACAGAAGAATAGACCAAAAGAGAAGACCAGGACTTGGTAATATTTAGATAATGATGAAACTGACTCTGCTGAGGCAGAGAACAGTAATTATACAAGAAAATGTATTACTTTGTTTTACCTTTGCACAGTATTGAGTTATAAGCACTCTACAAGGTGAGAGGCAAGAGATCTGGTATACAAAAACGATCAGCTGGTACAGTAAGGAACTGCCAGAGCAAGTTACATGGCAAATAAAATAATAATACAATATATAGCTAGTTTGAATCTCCTAATTGGAAGCTTCATTTAGACAGTAAAGGATGCCAAGATATCTGCTGCCCTCTAACTGGTACCATGAAGAATGGCACATACTTGAAGAAGCAAAAGAGATTTCAGGTACTCGTTGTGGCCCAGTCAATTCTTTAGGTTATAATTTTCAATTTGGCCACTTCCACGAACCTGTTTGTTACTGGTAAGCCTAAGCCATCAGGTAGATTCACATTTTACCTGGAAGATTCTCAGTCTTTTCCTAATGAAGGGGTGCTGCTGATTTCTAGCAGCTGTCCAAGTAGAACTACCCACCCACTGCCATCGAGTCAATTCTGACTCATAGTAACCTGTATAGGACAGAGTAGAACTGCCGCATAGAGTTTCCAAGTCTATAAATCTTTATGGAAGCAGACTGCCTCATCTTCCTCCTGTGGAGCAGCTGATGGGTTTAAACTGCCTATCTTTTGGTTGGTTGGAGAATCCTACTTCCGTAGTGATACTGCCTCGGAAAACCAAGGAGGGGGTCGCTATGAGTCGGGGCCTACTCGACGGCAGAACAACAGCAACAACAACAAATCTTTTGCTTAGCTGATGAATGCTTTAACCACGGCATCACCAGAACTCCTTCTTGGTGGAACTGGGGGAAAGAAACGACCAGATGCAAATTTATCAACACCATGTGTTTGTTAATGGTGTGACCAGAAGAAACTCTAGGGGGCAGGGAGGTGGCTATAAGTGTGAAGCACTCAAAGCTACATATCTTTCTTCTATGGAAATTTTTGAGAGCTTTGACAAAAAGGAATGGAACCCCCAGGAAAAGTAAGACAACTCAAGTTTGAATATTAGTGACTTAATGGAGCATCCCAGACCTACTAGGCAATCTAGCTATTGTGCAAGTGGGAATAAGGTGAGGTGCCCTCTTCTGGTGCACCTGTACAGAAATAAAGCCATGAAGGTGGCAATCTTCACAGAAGGAGCTTCTCTCTAATCTGTCCATATTCAGTACCAAAATCATTTAAGTACAATGCATCCTGATTTTAAAAGTAACACATATCCTTTGTGAAAAATACAGATAAATATAAAAAATTGGACAAGATTATTGGAAAAGACAGATTATTGAATGGCCTTCAATTTGGGACTGAAAGCTAACAAGCATAAAACAGGAAGGAAGATATTAATTGACCACAAACTTTCATACTTAATATATAATATATATGTCATCTACCATAATGAGACAGCTTGTAAGTGTAATGCTTACATGTATTAATAGATATTGGAAGAGCATTAAAACTGGGAAAAAAATGAAATTTAGCAGTGCCTAGTTTAGAGTAATAGCATTCAACTAGTACTTACTATGCCTCTTTTCTTGAGGATTATATAAGACAAAACTTCCAGAAGCACTGATGTAAGAGTAGGGATGAATCTTAATCTATATACCCAGGTGTGTTCAGGATAGGTAATTTTACTTGTTTTTCTATAATTTTAGTAAATTTCTACCATGAGCCTTGACTTTGCCATATGCTAGTAAATAAATCTCTCCCTGCACCAAAATTCTGGTACTGTTGGGAGGCGGTGGGGGGACTTTATCTAGTTTCACAGTCTTAATTTTTTTTATATAATGTTTTTTGGTGTTTTTGGTGAAAGTTTACTCAGAAAATTAAGTTCATATTTAACAATTTCCACACATCTTGTTCAGTGACATTGGTTACATTTTTCAAAATGTGCCAACATTCTTATTTTTTCTGTTATGGTTTTTCCATTTCCATTAATCTAGCTTCCTTGCTCCCCCTTACCTTCTAGTATTTGCTGTAGGGTAAATGGTGACTATTTTTTATATGATTTGTTAAAGTAGTAGATTATTTTTTAAGGCAGTAGAGTACTCACAAGTGATATTGTTCATGAGCCAATCTGTTATTTAGCTAAAGGATGAACTCCAGGAGTAGTGTTAGTACAAAGTTTAAAGGGCATCTAATGTCAATAAATTTCAGGGGTTTCTCTAGTCTCTACCAGTACAGTAAGCCTAGGATTTTTTTTAAGAATTTGAGGGGTTTTTTTCCTACATTTTTCTGCCATTCTATCCAGCATCTCTATTGTGTCCCTGGTGAGAACAGTTGGTAGTGGTAGCCAGACACCATCTAGTTCTTCTGATCTCAAGATGTTGTTGTTGTTGTTATGTGCCGTCGAGTCAGACTTGACTCGTAGCAACTCCTCCTTGGGTTTTCGAGGCAGTATCACTACAGAAGTAGATTGCCCCATCTTCCTTCTGAGGAGTGGCTGGTGGATTTGAACCATCAGCCTTCTGGTTAGCAGTCAAGTGCCTTAGGCACTATGCTACCAGAGCTCCTATCTCAAGATAGATGAGGCCATGTTTCTTATAAGCTATTAGTCCTGTACTAGCTCTTGTAGACTAGTTTCTTCTTTGAATGTTTGTTTTCCTTCTTTCTCTTTTGCTCTAGACTAGTAGAGACCAATAGTTGTAGACATTACTCACCAAACTAGGATATAGAACACAAACGTTATGAACAATATTAGGCCAATTGACCAAGTTGTCCCACAAGACAATGGTCCTCAGCCTTCCAACCCAGTAAACTAATCTATGTCTAGGAAGCATCTGTAACTGTTCCCCCTATGTGCTTTATTATACATATGTGGATATATGTGCGGCACACATATACATGCATATATATATGCCTACAGATACATCTTTACATGCACACATATATGCATGCATATACTTTCCTCTATATGTATATGTATATACACACACACACAAACACACATACATACATATCTGTTTCACAGTCTTTGTAGGCTCAGAACGTAAGGTAGAGATCATCATCTATCTTTGCTGGATCCACCAAGACATCTTTTTTCCTGCTTGAACCATGCAGGTTATAGCTAAATTGTTCCTCTTTCTTAACTGTGAGGCCTTTTGTTACTTTGGAAGTTCTAACCAATACAATAAAACCAGAAACAAAAGTAATAGACAAAACACAGTATAAAGGAGACAAAATTACATTTATTCATTGGTAGACGGCAGAAGTATGCTACAGGTATCACCTTCCAGCACAGAAAGTCATGTATAAAACACATTACATTTCTTTATTTCTTAAATCAACACAAATCAGTAGGACATCACACCCCTGTGATGGTTTTTGCTCCCTATCCCATTTCAAAGTTTCCCAGGTCTAAGCCCAAGGAAAGTCCCTTTCTTCATTGCTCTCTGATTCTCAGTGGATAGTGCAGGTTCAACAGTCTCTTGATTGCATGGTCTCACGGAGACTCTACTCTTTCTTCAATCCTGAGACCTTACTGATCTCCAGGGCACCTTGGAGCCTCCTGTAAGTCTCCACTGCTCCCATGAAGCACCAGCCTCCCACCCATCTCTTCCTGTCTTTCCTTGGCCATATCCAATTCATCCTTCTTTCTCCCCTTCCCATTCCACATATCCTCCTTTCCCATGTGTTTACACGTTTACTAATTCAGGAAGATTCTGCCCTGCAAAAGCACACAAAACAAAGATATACAAAAGACCTAGATTTCTGATTTTTGTAAAGGAAAACAAAACAAACACTAACCAATATTAAAACATTTTTTTCACTATTGAAAGAAGCAAAGATATCAATTTTCAAATTAATATGACAATTCAGCTTGATGACAGAACACCCATAGTGAAAAAATTAGCATACCATTTATCATAGGAAAAAATAATATACAATATCTAAAATAAGTTTAAGAGGTAGATCCTTCTCCATTCCCATTTTATAGATGAGAGAATAGAGAGTCAAAGTGATTGGTACAAATTTACATAACTCTACAGTGACAGAGACAGACTACGAACCCAAGTCTATTCAGATTCAAAACCTATTCCTTCACAGGAGCAGATCAGGTGCACTAAACCATTGCACCACCAGGGCACTTGCTCTGCATAGATAGATAGATAGATATTCTGCATTTGTTGAGCATGTATTATGTGCCAGGCACTCTGCTAAGTACTCTACATACGTTATTGTAATCCTACAATATCTGCTGATATCCCATTGCTGTGGAGTTGATTCAAACTCAGTGGTTAAGCATTCAGCCTCTAACTAGAAAGTGAGTAGTTAGAAACCATCAGCCACTCTGTAGGAGAAAGATGCAGTAGTATGCTTCTGTGAAGATTTGAAGCCTTAGAATCCCTGTGGGGCAGTTCGACTCTGTCTTACAGGTCCACATGAGTATGAGTCTGCTTATATACACATTGTTAATCCATTTGTACCTATTGCACATGAAGCAAAGTACTTTATGATTTCATTTATTCTTATTCATTCTTCAGCTGCAATCTGACTTGTTCTCCAGAATGTCATTAAAATGTTGTGATGGCTTTTACCAATAATCCTCTATGTGGAAAATTCTAATGAGTCCTTTCCAACCTTGGCTACTCTTTCCTAGAACTGCTCTCAGTCTTTGCCTTTCTTGACTTTTTGTGTCAGGGTCCTTGCCTCACTGAACTTTCCTTCCCAATCTCTCTGTTGACTTCCTTGACCTCTCTTCACTCTTCTTATCTAGACTCCAACTCAGCGATTGCATCCACTCTGTTTTTAACTGCACTGTTGCTGACTTTTGAATCTCTACTGCCTAAATTTATATCTTTGACCCAACTTTTCATATGAGCTTCAGATTCATGCATCCAGCCATCTACAAATCTCATTCAGCTGTCCTTTAGAGACCATCAATTCAACATGTTAATATTGAACTCATCATTATACCAAAACCAGCTCCCAAGACCTTTTTTTTTTAACCTTTTTTTTTTCTAAAAAAATTTATTTCATAGTTGGATATATTAGATTCTCCATCCTTTCTGAAGTAATGCTTATAAACAAGTTAAGACATTTTGACATTTTCAAAATCTTGCATTAGTTGGTAACAAATATGAGTAAGCTTCATTACAGAAATATTTTGGATAAATCTACCAAGTGCTTTTCCTTTCTTATGTATTTGTTGAGTAAAAACAGATCCTGGGCATAATAAACTACTTCTTCAGGCCCCATCTTGAATACAAGTTTGAGCTGATTTCACCTCTTTTGGATAATATCCTTCTATCTCCTGCTATCCCAAATAGTTCCACAACTTTATTATGTTTTATTTATTTAAAAAAAAAAAAAACTTTTTTATTGTGATTTGGGTGAAACTTTACAGAGTAAATTGGTTTTCCATTCAACAACTCATACACATTTTGTTTTGTGACACTGATTGCAGTTTCCACTTCTCTCTGTGTTTATCATTTCCGTTCTTCTTTCTTTCCTATCCTTTCTTGCCTTCTGAGCTTAATCCCTAGGCAAATGTTGCTCTTTTGATCTCCTATGGTTGATTGTTCCAAGGGATGTATACATCCCTAGTATTATTGCTCACCTTAAAGGCTAGTCTATTGTTGGCTAGAAGTTGATCCACAGAGTTTGGTTCAGTTCCAGGCTTGAAGGATGTCTAAAGACCATAATCTGGAGGGTTCCACCATTCTTAATCAAACCAGTAAGCCTGGTCTTATTTATGATTCTGAGTTTTGTTCCACATTTTTCTCCAACCCTATCCAGGACTTTATATTGTGATCATTTTCACAATGGTAGCCAGATACCATCTAGTTTGTCTAGTGTCAGGGTCAAGGAGTCTGAGGTTGGCCTGGTCTATTAATACTTTGGACTAATTGTTTCCATATGTCTTTGATTTTCTTCATTATTCTTTGCTTCAGACAGGGAGCAACCAATAGTTGCACTTTATAAGCTTTTAAGCATCCAGTCACTACTCACAAAAGTAGGATATAGAACATTATCTTTGTGAACGGTGTTATGCTAATTGACCTTGATGTGCCCTGAGAGTATGGTTCTGAGCCCCCAGGACCAGTAACTTATTCCCTCAAGGTGCCAAACCTGCATTTCTGATCTTAGTTATTGGCATCGATTTATCCAAGTGTTACTTCTTGACTTTTTCTCTTCCCCACAATTAAGATCATATTCTTCTAATACTTTATCTTCTAAATATTTCTCTGTTATAGACTCTCTGTTCTGTAACAAAGTGTTGGGATAATAAAACAAGACATTGTGGGTTCAAACCTTAGCCCAGGTTCTAGCACAATGAAACCCACAACAAATGATAGCCATTATTTTAGCTAATACATAAACGATAACAAAATCACTAACACAATGGCAGCACACTGTGCCACTATAGACCACACTGTTAATCAGGCAGTGGATCTTTTGGATTAATGTTTCTCTTTCTCTTTCATATTTTCTATATCTTTGCCCTTTCTTCTGGGAGACTTCTTCAATTTTACCTTCCAGGCCTTTTACTCTCTCTCTCTCTCTGTTTTGAACTTAAACATATATTTGGTTTTTTTGTTTGTTTTAATTTTTAAATGCTTTTGAATTATTCTTTCTTTGTTTTTCTTGAATTTGTTCTAAAATATTTTTAAGGATACTTAGAAGATTTTCCTTGTACTTAGAAAAGACATTTTCTATTCTGTATCTTGAATAATTTCTGTTCTCTTCATGCTCAGTTTTTCTGTTTATTCATCTTTCATTCTGTTGATTTTCTTTCTGCCCAGTAATCTTAGTTTTTTGCCTACAAATTTAAGAAGATGTTATGTTAATTGCCATAGCTGGCTTCCTAATTATTAGAGCTGGAATGGGTGCCCATTGCTATAATCTAGATAGGTTTGTTTCCCAAAAAAGCCCCTCCTCTAACTCTTCATGGTAGGAACCATGTGCATATGATTTTGTTTGGTTAGTTCTCTGTATCCTAAACCCTAGTGCTTATAATAGTGCCTGGAACATAATAAATCAGTAAAATACGAGTTGCCATCAAGTCGACCCTGATTCACGGTGACCCCAAATGTGTCAGAGTAGAACAATCCTCCATAGGGATTTTAGCTTCTGATTTTTCAGAATCAGATAGCCAGACTTTTCTTCCAAGGCACTTCCAAGTGGACTCAAACCTCCAACCTTTCTGTTAGCAGCTGAACACATTAACCATTTATACCACCTAGAGACTGCAAGCCATAACAACCAAAAAACAAACTCACTGCCATTGAGTTAATTCCAATTCAGAGACCCTGTAGAATTTCAGGCTGCAAATCTTTACTGAAGCAGACTTCCTCATCTTTCTTCTGCAGAGTGGCTGGAAGGTTCGAACCACTGATCTTTTCATTAACAGCCAAATGCCTTAAGCACTGTATCATCAAAGCTCCTAAGGCATATAATGTTGTTGTTGTTATGTGCCATCCAGCTGAACCCAACTCATAGCGAGGTAGTATCACCCTGGAAATAGATTGCCCCATCTTCCTTCCAAGGAGTGGCTGGTGGGTTTGAACCGCCAGCCTTCTGGTCAGCAGTCAAGTGCCTTAGGCAGTATGCTACAAGAGCTCCTATAATATAATAAGGACCCTCAAATTAGGGAGCCATTGTTATTTAAAGTTTTTCCCTGCTGTAGTTGACAAGATTACTAGTGGAATCTAAAGAAATCTTCTAATGAAATTTAAGCACTAACTTATTCCTGGGAAAGAGAAGCAAAATTTATTTTAAGCATGGTCATTCCTTCAAGACAATTTTGGTTTTTGTCTAGTTTTGATTCTAGAAATTTTCTAAAATCAGATTAAAATAGAAAGAGGCAATGCTGATCTGATAATTATTGCCCTCTGCATCTAGAATTAGAAGATATGAATCCTGAATCAATTTGTGTTAGTGAGATTCTGAGACACATCACTTAATCTCTCCATATCCTACTTTCTCTAAATATAGAGGTCATAAATCTTGTCAACTTCTTTTTCCCAGAGTTTGGTGGGAATGTAAGTAAATATTTTAATAAGACATTTCAATCACCTTAGACAAAGTGAATACTCATTTCCAGTCTTCATTTTTAAAGTCACAATTATACCATAGCACATGCCTACAAACATTTTTTAAAAAGATGAGTGATGACATGTTTTGTTATTTGTACATATCTGGGAATATCATTCTGGTTATCACATAAGAATAATAGCTTCATTGACTCAAATTTTCAGGTAGCAATCTCTTAATCTTAATACTCTCTTGATGTTATTTCTCCATAGCCTTCTATTTTGTTCTGGAGAAGTCTGACGCTGGCTTGATGTTTTTGCTTCTCCCAAGGTCAGCCTTTTATTGTCTTTTAATTTTCTTCATGGATTCCTAAAATTTCTTTTATTTTGTTTTTCTTTATCCTGATAATTCAAAAACTCATGATGAGATGATGTGTAATAATTTTAAGAACATTTCCTGAAATATTATTAGCCATTTGTATCTACACACTCTGATATTTCTTTTAGCTCAATCAAGTTTTCTGATATTTACTTTGATTTAATTTCCAGGAACATCTACAAGTCCTAATTTGAGTTTCAATAAATCCCTTCTCTTTCCTCTCTCACTAGTCATCTCTTGGTATGTTTCATCTTCTTTCCGGAAAACTGCTCAAATCTGTCACTGTCTTTGTATTGAATTTTATTCAGTATCAATCTAGTTCTTTATAGAGTATAATACAAGTTTTAATTATGCTATTGCAATTTTAGGAGCTCTGGTAGCATAGTGCTTAAAGCACTTGACTGCTAACCAAGAGGCTGGCAGTTCAAACCCACCAGCCACTCCTCAGAAGGAAGGTTAGGCAATCTACTTACATAGTGATACCATCTCAGAAACCCAAGTAGGGGTCGTTGTGAGTCAGGTCTGCCTTGACAGCACATAATAACAACAATTGCGATTTTAGTTTCTTTGCAGTCTTTTTTCATTTAACTTAGTTATTTTTTCCAGTCTTTATTTATTTCTAAATCATTCTATTGTTTTCTTCATCATATTGTCCTCTTCTTTCTGGCCACTTCATCTTAAACTGTTTTAGTATATCAAATTTCTGAAATGTTCTATTAATAATTTCAGAAGAATACTTTTCCAATGAGTCTTAAAGACCATGACCACTTTTTCTTTTGCAACTGTTTGTCTCATATTTATCTTTTTTTTTTTTCCAGATGAGAATAAATTTGTTCATATGTGATGTTTGCAATTTGATTGGGTATGTGAATTCTTTGGATCTGTTGTCTGACTTCTGTGATTTGGTGAAATACCCTGAAAGGAAATTTATTAGTGACTTCTAGAATCCAGCAAGCATTCTTCCTAACACCACCAGTTCTATAATATTCTGCACTGATTTTTTAGGTGCTGTGGGGGTGATTTTTGACTGATAATGACCCCATGTGACAGAGTAAAATTGCCCTATGGTGTTTTCTTGGCTATAATCTTTACAAAAGCAGCTTCCAAGTCTTTCTCCCACAAAGCAGCCAGGTGGATTTGAGCCTCAAACTTTTGGGTAGCAGTCATAGTGTATATGAAAAACTACAGTTCCCAAGACACACTTTTAAAGAGACTCTAACCCTGCTTCAGAGCTTTACAAAGAAGATGATAGTTCCTGGAATCAATACGTAAGTATCCATCCCTTTGTTTTCTGGAAGTAACTGTCCCCAGCTTGATGCCAGAAGATGAAAAAAGTAAGAAAGGAGAGGAGAGAAGAAAAAGCACAATATCTTGGTCTTTTTGAAAACTATTACCTATGCAGTGGAAGAGGGAAACCTCAGTTTCAACCAAGAGTCAAAAGATGGGGAGGAATGAAGTGTTTCCCTTTCATCTTTCTGATGAAAAGTGCTGCTTTATATCATGATGTAATGTATTGGTTGGTCAGTCATGCCCAAGTGAAATCAGAGTAGATGAAAGTATATCCCAAATGCTTGGTTTGGTTGTCTATGAGTATGGGAAGTAACTACAGAGGAAATCAGAAAAGTGGCTTGTTCTGTGAAATTTTGAGACAGTTCAAATGTGTTCCTAGTTTCTATGCCTGAAGTGGTTCTAAGGAAAAGCAGATTTATAAGCAAGGCATTTCTAGAGCATTTTAAGCAATCAATTCCTCCCCTTTTAATGTATGATTTGTATCCCCGGGTGATGCAAATGGTCAACATTCTCAGATGTTAACTGAAAGAGTGGAAGTTCAAGTTCACCCAGAGGCACCTTGGTGGTGGTGGGGGGGAGGGGTGAGGGAATCTGGTGATCTACTTCTGAAAAGTCAGCCATTGAAAACCCTATGGAGCATAGTTGTACTCTAACACTCATGGGGTCACCATGAGTCAGGGTCAACTCGAAAACAATTGACTTTAATGTATGATAAAATTGTGGAGAAAGACAAAGGCCTCTCTAGATTTTACTTACTTTTTCTATCTGCATTATGTAAGTTTTTCCAGACCACTCCCTTTTTTCATACCACCTCTTCTAACCATCTTGTTCCTAATCAAAATGTGGCAGTTTTTTTCCTTCCATAGTTGATAACCCCAGTCATACCCAAGAAAATAAATTTGTGTGATTTACTATTATTTTTAAATGCTATGATAAATACAACACATAGGATTTTAAATGTATTAGTGATCAGGATTATCATTAATAATCACAATAATAATTAATGTCCTTATATTCACAACCAGCCTGGGACATACATTTCTGAGCAGGAGGCATCCCAGAGTTTGTAAATTTGACACAGAGTCACAGAGTCTGCCAGCCAGCAGGGTCTTCATGAGTCATGAGTTCCACCACAGCCTTAGAGCTGCTAAAATACAGTACTTCCCCCTCTTTTCCACAGGAACTGGGGTGCTCAGCATTGGAAAGCTACCTTATATCCTGTCCACACTCAATAAACTCTGTTTAATAATGACAATGAGTGTTCCATCTCACTTTTATCCCCAACACCTCTATTTGAGGAGCCACAAATGTTCCTCCAAGTAATTTATTCCACTTACTGATGGGCTGCACAGTCAAACATTTTTCCTACTGTCGCCCTTGAATGTTTCCATCTCAAGTCATGAGCCTCTGTATTCCCCTAAACTATGTTGGTGGTTTGGAAATCACACTAGGAGGATCCTACTTCAAATTTCTTGTTCCTAGGTAGCCAAGTCCAAGAACATGTTCCTGGATTCTAGGTATAAGTTGAGTTTGATTTGCATCACTTATTTTTAGAAAAATAATTCTCTGCTTATTTTTATCCTTTTTTTTTTTTTTTTTAATTTTCAATAGCTGAAATTTCATAGTTGAAACTATGCTTAGCCAGAGGGAAAGGATAAGGAAATTGTTTGGAGCAGCAGTAACTGCCCAACTATCTCTGTGATTACACAATGGTTACTCTTCCTGCTAATAATCAGAGAAGTCTACAAAGGAGTTAGCTGACTTTCAAAGCCATCCCTCTGCCCAGAGAATACTCATCAGAAATTCCCACTAAAGTCCCATGGGTGTACACATTAGCCCCATGGTTGGGGTACATATGAATATCTTTGTATGTGAGCAACTACATTTTGTAACAAGCTGTGTTTTAAAGAGGCTGGTGGTACAAACAATTATTACATTTGAAAGCCAACCAAAATTTTGGAGGTTTGAGTCCACCTAGAGGTGCCTCCTCAGAAAAGCATGGTGACCTACTTCCAAAATATCAGTCATCAAAAGCTTTATTGAGTAATTCTACTCTGACACACATGAAGTCACCATGAGTTGGAGTCAACTCTATGGCAATTGGTAAAATCTTAATCATTTATATTTGGTTTACCCAGGGTTCTTGTGCTTATTTCTCCAGTATTAGTTCTTCCTCTTATATTTGTGAGTAGTATCAACCTTATGACATGTTTGTGTCAAAAACCATTTACTTTTTAAATGGTCCTAAAAACATCCCTTTTCTAAAATAAGTACCCCTGCCATCCATAGGTAATACTGCCTGTGGCAGGAGCACTTTTTTTTTTTTTCAGGCTTAGGAATTGCCTTTCCAAGTAATCTCTCAACATGAAAATATCCCTGACTTTAAAGTTCATTAAATTCTTATTGACATGCAAAAACTAATGTGCTGAGTTGGGAATATAATTGTGAATAAAACAGGCAAGTCCCTCCTCTCACCTGGGAGAAGGCAGTAAATAAAGTATTTGATTACAATTGTGATAAATGCTTTGAAAAACAGGGTATTTGAATGTTCATGGAGTCAACATTTACCTATACAGCAGGGTCAGATTTTCCTAAGAAAGTGATCTAACAGCTGTAAACCAAATAATAAGCTTGATTTTCTCTAGAACAACATCCTGGGATCACAGGAATAAATGAAAAAATAATACATTTAATATGAATAAAGCTGATACTTCTAACAAATAGGATCTAGCTTGAGTTTTAAGATAACGGCCCCTATCATGAGCACCAGCATGAATTGAGTGGAATAATATCACTTTTTCTCCTCTATAATGAGTAAATTGACCTTGTAGTGGCTTCAGAGAATCACTCAAAGTCACACAGCTATTATTAAGTAAATGAGAAAGAAATAGTAAGCAAGCCTTCTAATTCCAAGTCCAGGAATCTTCTCAGTGCAGCATACATACTGGTCGGGAAGCAGAAGGAATAGGAGAGAATGACATAATGTCAGATATCCAACTCTACCAGGGAATTTGTTTTATGAAAGAATGTTGTTCCTTTAAAGTGGTGTAATGGGAGGGCAGAAACAAGGTGACATCCTGGTAACACACTCCACCCAATCCCTCTACAAGAGAGACCTGGAAAAACCAAGTGAAACAGACACAAATAATGCTCCTGAAACTCTGAGCTCAAGTGAGATGATAAAGATTTAGATTGAGCACTGACTGGAAAGGGAGATGGAGCAAAGACAGTGACTGGGGAAAGAGAAGATGCTGGGGCCCTATGAAGTCTGGCCATTTTGAGACACAGAAAAACATCATACACTGGCAAGGAGAAACCACTTCATGGATTCCACACTGGGACAGAGACATAGTGTGGCAGATCTAGAGGGAGTCAAGGTGAGCAGAATATGTGCTGGATATGGGAAAGGAAAATGTAGGGAAATTTTCAGGTGAGATTTCCAGTGGCACAGGTGACCCCAGAGCAAGGAGGGAACCACTGAAGGGGTAAAAAAACAACTCACCACTAAGGAACACTAGTCATTTGAGTTGGGATCTCTTGTGAAGGGGAAGGCCTGTGGGATAATAGTTGGAAATGATGGACTCTGGTCTATCCTCTCTTGGTTGAGTCTGGGCAATAGCTGCATAATCAGCTGTGTGTACCCGGAAGATCACTGGGCCAAAGCCAGTGAATTGTGACCAGAGAGGTGCTTTCTCCTCTCTAGGAAACACACCTTCTCAGTGACTAGACATGAGCCTCTTTTTGCCTACACCAACCTGGTGGTAAGCATGCCCCATGGCCACTCCTCACCCACCTGGTTCCTTGGCCACTTTCTCAGCAGCCCAGCCACCTGTTGCAGTGCATCCCCAGGCAGACAGAGTTAGTGTCTGTGTCTCAGCATCCCTGCATCTGTGCTATTGACAGATCTTGTTCCCACTAAACATAAGACATTCAACACTGATGGCTCCTCTATCAGAAGTGCTCATGCATGCCAGTATCCTACCACATCTGCAGGCATGTGCTCCCTTGGATCACACAACTGCCACCTGTTGCCACCACTACCAGTTGAATATAACTGCACCAGGCCTTCCCCTTCTTTTTAATTTTCTTTTTTCTACTTTTTCTATGCTTATTTCTCTCTTCCTCTCGTTCTTTTATTTTTACCAATCTTTCTCCTTCCCTTTTAAATTTTAAAATATTTTCTTCTTTCCTTTTTCCTTTCCCATTCAACAGGAGGCAAACATTAATTCTCCACTCTTCAGCCATACCTACTGTACCTACCTCTTCACTCAATGGGCAAATGCTACCACCCACTCCTGCAGCACTGGATCAATGACAGAAAATGGAAAATATCTGCTCATCTCGCCTACTAATTCTCTTCTCAACCAACAGAGACCATGACTACATTCCCCCTAGTTATTCCACACACATGGAGACTGATGGACAGCACACCAGTATTGCCAAACTAGCAACCAAAGAAGTATGCCTGCCTCACCTGCCCAGGTATATCAAAATAAAGCAAAACAAAAAATCAGGGTGAAGCAAACTACATAATAAACAAATAAAAAGAATAGAAAATTTATTGGAGAAAGCAGACAACTTCAATTCATGCAAAGAAATAGGATAAGAAAGTGAAAGCAAGTGACCAAAATAAAGAACTAGAAAATCTCCCTGAGGAAGAACAGGAAATAGAAATACCTGATAAAGAATTAAAAAGATATTTTTGCAGGACCTTCTGAGGGCTCAAGGAATCCACAAACAAAATCAAGGAAGAAACAGACAATACTTTAGATGAATTCAGGAAAGCAATACAAAAGCAAAGGGACAAAATGAACAATAATTAGAAACAGCAATTAGAAATCCAGACATTTAGCACTAAAATTATGGAGAAAAATAGCACAATGTAAAGACAAAAGAATAGGATCAAAATGACTGATGAGTAGATTAGCCATCTAGAAGACAAATCCCTTGATACCAGTTTGTAAGAAGAAAAAAAAAAAAAAAAAAAACATTGATGAAAACCTAAAAATTGTGTGGGATAATATCAAGAGAAATAACTTACATGTAAACAGAATCCCAGAAAAGGAGGAGGCAAAAAATAGAAAACACAGAGAGAATTGTTGAAGACTTGTTAGCAGAAATCTTCCCTAATATCATGAAAGATGAAAAGATATCCATCCAAGAAGATTAACAAACCCCATACAGGACATATTCCAAAAGAAGGCTACCAAGAGATATCACAATCAAACTTCCAAAAAACAAAGACAAAGAAAGAATCTTGAGAACAACTCAGGAAAATGAAATGTTACTACAAAGAGCAACCAATAAGGCTAAGCTCTGATTTCTCAGAAAAAAACATGCAGGCAAGAAGGTGATGAGATGAAGTATTCAAAATCTTTAAGGAAAAAATTGTCAACCAAGAATTATATATCCAGCAAAACTGTCCTTCAAATATGTTGGTGAATCTAGGACATTTCCAGACAAAAGAAATTAAGGGAATTTGTAAAAATTAGACCAATCCTAAAGAGATGGTAAAGGGAGTTCTTAGAAGAGAAAACCAACAATGGAAAACAACAAACTAAGAGTAAGAATAAGCTTACAAAACTAAAAATAGAGAACCAGAAACACCAATCTGTAAATGAAACCAACTATAAACCAAATAGAGAGGAGGTCAGGAAGATATCAACATAGAACTGACTGGTTCAAACTTAGGAAGATAAAAATTAACTGCAGGGTAACCACAAATAAATTTAATAAACCTTCTCACTAAAATAAGAAAGGAGAAAATAGCAAGGACTTAATAAGCACAAAATCAACAACAACAACAAAAAATGAAAAGAAAATCTGATAACAAAATGAAATCAGCACCAAAAAATATTGAGAACAAAGAAACCATCAGCACCACAATAAAAAATACAAAAGAATGACAGCAGTAAATTCATACCTATCATTATTACACTGAATGTGAATTAATTAAATGCACTAGTCAAGAGAAAGAGAGGCAGACTAGATAATAAAACAGGACCCATGAATATACTACCCACAAGAGAGTCACCTTAGACACAAGGATAAAAATAAATTTTAAATAAAAGGATTGGAAAATACATATATCAAGCTAATGCCAATGAAAAAAGAGCAGAAGTGACAACATTAATTTCTGATAAAATAGACTTCAAGGCAAAAACCTGCCTAAAGGACAAAGAAAGACATTATATAATGAAAAAAAGAGGATATCCACCAGGAGGATATAACCATAATAAATATCTATGCACCCAATGAAAAGTCCCAAAATACATAAAGCAAACATTAACATAATTGAAAACAGAATTAGACAATTCTATAGGTTGGGCAACCCTACTTCCGTAGTGATACTGCCTCGGAAACCCAAGGAGGGATCGCTATGAGTCGGGTTTGACTCGACGGCACATAACAACACCAACAACAATAATAGTAGTTAAAACACACCAGTGTCAAAGGACAGAACAACTAGATAGAAACTTAAAGACACAGATCCCAACAACACAATCAACCAACTTGACCTCATAGACATACAGAATACTACACTCAGCCAAAATGCACCACATATTCTTTTCTGGTGGACATGGCTCATTCTCTATAATAGCCCATATGTTAGGCCACAAAACAAGCCTCAATAAATTTAAAAACATCAAAATGTTACAAAACATTTTCTCAGACCACAACACTCTAAAATTAGAAATCAGTAATACAATGATCAGGGAATGAAAATCAAATAATGGAAACTAAATAACACCTTGCTCAGAAACTATTGGGTAACAGAAGAAATGAAATATGAAATGATAAAATTCCTAGAAGCAAATTAGAATGAAAATACAGAATACCAAAATATTTGGAACACAAGAAAGCAGTACTCAGGGGTCAATTTATAACAATAAATGTACATATCAAAAAGAAGAAAGAACCAAAGCTAATATCTTAACCAAATAACTCCAGCCACTAGAAGGCAAGCAACAAAAAGAAAGTCTACAGTCTCCAGAATGAAGGATTTAATAAATATTAGAGCAGAAATAAATGGAATAAGAAACAAAAAAAAAAAAATAGAAAGAATCAACAAGGCTATAAGTTGATTCTTCAAAAAAATTAGCAAAATTGACAAACTGCTGGCAAATTTAACTAAGAAAAAGAAAGAGAAGATGCAAATAACATGAATAAGAAATTAAATATCTGACATTGCAACAGAACCAACTGGGGGAAAAAAAAGAAGAAGAACAGAATATTATGAAAAACTGTACTCCAAAAAATTCAAAAAAAACAGAAGAGATGGGTAAATTTCTAGTAACACATGACCTACCTAAACTGACACAGACTGAAGTTGAATAGGCTCATAACAAAAGAAGAAAGTAAAAAGGTCATTCAAAAAAAAAAAAAAAACTCCTCACAATACAAAGTCCTAGTTCACATGGCTTTACTGCAGAATTTTAACAAACATTTAGAGAAGAGCTGACACCTATCCTACTCAAACTAGTCTAGAGCATAGAAAAGGATGGAATCCTTCCAAATTCAATTCATTAAGCAAGCAAAACCCTAATACAAAAGCCAAGCAAGCACACCACTAAAAAAAGAAAAATAATTCAGGCAAATATTTGTCAAGAATATAGACACAAAGCTTTCAATAAAATCCTAGCCAATAGAATCCAAAAATATCGCAAAAAATATAACATATCATGACCCAATGGCATTCATACCATGTATTCAAGGATGGTTCAATATTAGCAAAACTATCAATGTAATTTACTAAATAAAGCAAAAAAGAACCACATGACAGTATCAATGAATGCAGAAAAGGCATTTGATAAAATCCATCACTCATTCCTGATGAAAACTCTCAACAAAATAGAAATAGAAAGGGCATTCTTCAACATAATTGAGGTCATATACACAAAACAAATTGTTGTTGTTGTTGTTGGGTGTCGTTGAGTCATCTCTGACTCATAACGATGCTATGTACAGCAGAACAAAACACTGCCCAGTCCTGTGCCAACCTCACAATCCCTACTATATCCAAGCCCCTCGCTTCAGCCACTATGTCAATCCATCTTATTGAGGACCTTCCACTTCTCCATTAACCCTCCACTTTACCAAATATGACATCCTTCTCCAGAGAATAGTCCCTTCTGAAAACATGACCAAAGTAGATGAGACAAAGTCTGGCCATTCTCACTTCCAAGGAGCATTCTGGCTGCATTTCTTCCAGGACATTTTTTTTTTTTAGTTCTTTTAGCAGTCTACAGTATTTTCAGCATTCTTTGCCAACATCACAACTCAAAAGCATCAACTCTTTTTCGGTCTTCCTCATTCATTGGCTAGCTCTCACATGCATATGAAGAGATTGAAAATACCATGGCTTGGGTCAGGTGCATCTTAGTCTTCAGGGAGACATCTTTGCTCTTCAGCACTTGAAAGAGTTCTTTTGCAACAGATTTGCCCAATGCAATGTGTCTTTTGATGTCTTGACTGCTGCTTCCATTGGCATTCATTGATTGTAGAACTAAACAATATGAAGTCTTTGACAGCTTCCATCTTTTCTCATTTTATCATGATGCTGCTCATTGGTCCAATTATGAAGATTTTTGTTTTCTTTATATTGAGGTGTAATCCATACTGCAGACTGCAGTCTTTAACTTTCATCAGTAAGTGCTCCAAGTCATCCTCACCTTCAGAAAACAAAGTCGTGTCATCTGCATATCACAGGTTGTTAATGAGCATTACCCAAACCTGATGCCACATTCTTGTTCATATATTCCAGCTTCTTGGGTTATTTGCTGAGCATACAGATTGAGTATGTATAGTGAAAGGATAGAACCTTGATGCACTCCCATCCTGATTTGAAACCATGCAGCATCTCCTAGTTCTGTTTGAATGACAGCCTCCTGGTCTATATACAGGTTCCTCACTTGTGCAATTAAGTGTTCTGGAATTCCCATTCTTCTCAAAGTTACCCACAATTTGTTGTGATCCACACAATTGAATGTTTTTGCATAGTCAATAAAACACAAGTAAACATCTTTCTGGTATTCTTTGCTTTGAGCCAAAGTCCATCTGACATTAGCCATGATTGCATCATGTCCCCTTCTGAATCCAGCTTGCTTTTCTGGAAGTCCTCTGTCTATACACTGCTACAACTGTTTTTAAATTATCTTCAGTAAGATTTTACTTGCATGTGATATTAATGATATTGTTCAATAATTTCCACATTCTGTGGGATCACCTTTCTTTAGAATGGGTATAAATATGGATCTCTTCCAGTCAGTTGGCCAGGTAGCTGTCTTCCAAATCTCTTGGCATAGATAAGTTAGCGCCTGCAGCTCAGCACCCACTTGTTGAA
>NW_006921664.1:7915368-7959745 GCF_000298275.1 Orycteropus afer afer | reverse complement strand
TGCACATTTCATTATAATAATTGACTTTGTCTTCTCTAGTAGCTCTTTCAAATCTTCTGTTCAGCTCTTTTATCCTGTCAATTATTCCATTCAAGGGCAAGTTTCAGAGTCTCTTTTGAAATCCATTTTGGTCTTTTCTTCCTTTCCTGTCTTTTTAATGACCTTTTTCTTTCTTCATGGATGATGTTCTTCATGTCATCCCACAATTCCTCTGGTTTTTGGTCATTGGTGTACAATACATCATATCTATTCTTTAAATGGTCTCTAAAGTCAGAAGGTATATATTCAAGATCATATTTTCACTCTCATAGGCTTGTTTTAATTGTCTTCATATTCAACTTGAACTTGCATATGAGCAGTTGATAGTCTGTTCCACAGTCAGCCCCTGGCCTTGTTTTGGCTGAACATATTGAGTTTCTCTATCACCTCTTGCCACAGATGTAGTCAATCTGATTCTTGTGTACTCCGTCTAGTAAAGTCCATGTGTATAGCAGTCATTTGTGTTGAAAAAAGGTATTTGCAATGATTAAGTCATTGGTCTTGCAAAATTCTATCATGTGATGTCCAGCAACATTTGTATCAACAAGTTCATGTTTTCCAATTACCAGTGATTCTTCTTTGTTTCCAGCTTTTGCATTCCAAAACAAATGTCCAACATTATTCTCAGTGGAGAGAGACTGAAAATATTCCCCTTCCAAACAGAAAGCAGGCAAGGATGCCCTCTATCAGCACTCCTATTCAACACTGTATTGTAATTCCTAGCTAGGCCAATAAGGTAAGAAAAGGAGATAAAATCTATCCATATTTGTAAGGAAGAAGTAAAAATATCCCTATTTGCCAATGATATGATTCTATACATAGAAAACCCCAGAGATTCAACAAGAAAACTACAAGAACTAATTCAAAGATTTAGCAAAATGGCTGGGTACAAAATCAACATACAAAATCAGTTGGATTCCTCTACATCAAAAAGAGACCTCTGAAAAGGAAATAAGGAAAAGAATATATTTATAATAGTTATCAAAAAGATAAAATACTTAGGAAAAAATATTACCAGATACACAAAGACCTATACAAATAAAGCTACAACACATCACTACAAGAAGAACATACCATGCTCATGGATAGGAACATTGAACAATGTGGAAATGTCAATATTACCTAAAGTAATCTATAGATACAACTCAATCCTGACCCAGATTCCATCATCATTCTTTAAGAACAGGGAAAAAGCAATCACTAATTTTATATGAAAAGGAAAGAGACCACAGGTAACAAAAAATTACTGAAGAAGAAGAACAAGGTAGAAGGCTCACAATCCCCAACCTCAAAAGCTACTATTCAGCCACAGTAGGCAAAAGAGCCTGATACTGGTACAATGATAGAAACATAGAATTGAGACCCCAGAAATAGGTGCCTCCACTTATGGACAGCTGATCTTTGACAAAGGGCCAGAGTCCATTAAATGGGGAAAAAATAGCCTCTTTAACAAATAGTGCTGGGAAAACTGGATATCCATTTGCAGAAAAATGAAACAGCATCTATACCTCACACCACACACAAACTAACTCAAAATGGATCAAAGACCTAAAGTAAAATATAAAATATAAAGATTATCAAAGGAAACTAGGGGCAAGCTAATTTATGGCATTAATAATTATAAACAAAAATGCACAAACAGTAAAAGATAAACTAGATGACTAGGGCATTGCAAATATCAAATTCTTATGTGCATCAGAAGACTTAAACAAAAAAGTGAAAGAACTTGCAGATTGGGGAAAAATATATATATTTGGCAATGATGTATCTGACAAGGGAATTATCTCTAAAATTTATAGAAAACTTTAACACCTCAACATTAAAAACACAAACAATCCAATTAAAAAATAGGTAAAGGACAAGAACAGACACTTCACCAAAGAAGATATCCAGGCGGCCAACAAACACATGAAGAAATGGTCATGATCATTAGCCATTAGAGAGATGCAAATCAAAACAACTATGAGACATCATTTCACCTCAGCAAGAATAGCAAAGTACAATAAGTCAGAAAACAACTAATATTGGTCAGCATGTGGAGATACTAAAACTCTCATACACTGCTGGTGGAAGTGTAAAATGGTGCAACCATTATGAAGAATGATATGGTACTTACTTTAAAAATTGGAAATAGAAATACCATTTAATCCAACAATTCCACTACTAGGTATATATCCTAAAGAAGTGGGAGCTGGGACCCAAATAAATATATACACAGCCATGTTTACCACAGCACCATTCATAATAATAACAAGATGGAAACAATCTAAGTACCCATTAACAGATGAATGGATAAACAAACTATGGTACATACACAGAATGGAATACTATGCAACATTAAAGAATAATGAAGAATCCAGGAAACATTTCATAACATGGATGAACTTGGAGGACATAATGCTGAGTGAAATATGTCAATCACAAGAGGGAAAATATGGTATGAGTCCACTACTATAAAAAGTCAAAGAAAATTTTACACACAGGAAGAAACGTTGTTTGATGGTTACCAGGAATGAGAGGGAAAATCACTAGGTAGATGATAGACAAGTATTAATTTGGATGAAAGGAAAGGCAGTACACAAAAAGTGGGTCACCAGGAGCAAAAAGATCATAGGGACAGTGTCCTCCAACCTCTAACTTCATAAGGGGGAGAGAAAATTACTATCAGCAACCCAAGGCAGATTCCTATTAGGTCAGACATGCTGCCACCCTCCAAACTTTTAGAACAGTTCCAATACCAATTGTGGTAGTTAAGGTGGTATGTCAACTTGGCTGGGCCTGGTTGAGTGGCTGGGAAGCTGAATGTAGTTATTGCCCATGGTGAGACTGGTAATTAACTCCATGTAGAATCTACTGAAGGACCTCTGGTAGCACAGTGCCAAAGACATCTGACTGCTAAACCAGAAAGTTTTGTGGTTCAAACCCACCAGCCACTCCATGGAAGAAAGACTGGACAATCTACTTCAGTAAAGACTTACCACCTCAGAAGCCCAATGTGGGTCACTATGAGTCAGACTCGACTTGATGGCAGAGAGTTTGGTTTTTTAATTTTGTTTTGTTTTTGAGAATCTACTGGAGCAGCTGAGTAGCTGCTTCAGGGCTGTGGGCTGCTTCCAGTATGCAAGAACTTTGGGGAAGGTCTCCAGTTGATGGCATGCTTGAACCCTGCATGTTGCCAAGTCAGCAGCCTGCTATGTTGTCCTGCCAGTCTTGGGACTTTTAATGGACTTGACTTACTTGGCTGCCATGTGATGTGGTAATATCAGGACAGTGCCTTTTCACTTGTTGACCTTGGGTTTGTCAGCCTCAGCAGCTAGAAGCTGCCTGACTGAAGAGATGCCTCTAGCTTCAGTAGGCAGGGAGCAAGAAGCAGAGCTGAAGCCCAAGGTCGAGGGACTTTCACCCAGGCCCTAGAGCCTGATGCCTGGAACTCAGACTTCTAACCTCCAAAACTGTAAGAGAATAAACTCTTGTTTGTTTAAGCCATTCCATTTGTGGTATATTCCTGTCAGAGCAGCACTAGGTAACCAAAACACAAACCCTGTTTCCCATAACACACTCTCTACTTCTCTACTGGATTCCATAATGCATTGCAATGACCACATAGAACTCACAGATAATACTCATGATTATGGGATTTATTAGGGAATTAACAGCTTACCACTCAGCTTCAGGAACATTCAGGATACAATTCTTCAATCAGGTTAACATCCTCTTGGTCATGTCTATAGGTATACCTCTCAGGCCTTCAATCTCTTGGCCTGGCCTCTGTCTTGTTCAGGTAAGTATTATAAAGCTCTTTTAGCTCTGCCAATAGGTGCATCCCACTCCACCAGCAGGCCTCCTGCTTAAAGTCACTCAGCTTTCTTGCTCTGTGGGTCAGCAAACCCACTGCTCTATCTCATAAAGGTCTCTTGGTTCTGTTGGTTCTGCTGCCTCTGCCACCACCATCTCTGTTTTAGCATCTCTATTTTAACACAGGGATTTCAAGTCCAAGGACATGCTCCACTCCTGGCTGCTCTTACTTGATGGTAGTGAGATCCCCCTTTCCACCTCTGGGATAACTCATTTTAAGCCTAGTGAGATGGCAAAACTGACCAATCCCCATGTTATGGTTCTGTGGTGGTTATGTTTGTGTGTCAAATTGGCTGGGCCTGATTGAGTGGCTGGCTAGCTGGGTATAGTATTCCCCATGATGAGACTGGTAACCAACTTCATGGTGGAATCTACTATAAGCAGCTAAGTAGCTAGCTGCCTTTGGATATGTGGTCTGCTTCCCATATATAAGCAGCAACTTGGGAATGGTCTCTAGCTTATGGCATACTTGGACACTGCATGTAGCTGTGTAGCTGTTCAGCAGCCTTTCATGCTCTGCTGACCTTGGGACTTACAATAGACTTGAATTAATGGACTGCTGTGTGGTTTGGTAACATCAAGACTGTACCTTTTTACTTGTCAACCTTGGGCTTGTCAGCCTCAGCAGCCAGCAGCTGTCTGAGTGAAGAAACACTTCTAGCTCCAGTGGGCCAGGAGCAAGAGGCAGAGCTGGACTCCAATGTTGAGGGGCTTTCACTCAGCCCCTAGAGCCTGGCATTTTGAACTTGGACTTAAAGCCTCCAAATTATGAGAGAATAAACTCCTGTTTGTTAAGGTCATCCCATTTGTGGTATATTCCTGTCAGAGTGGCACTAGGTAACCAGAACATAATATGGTATGAACTTGGACTTAAAGCCTCCAAATTATGAGAGAATAAACTCCTGTTTGTTAAGGTCATCCCATTTGTGGTATATTCCTGTCAGAGTGGCACTAGGTAACCAGAACATAATATGGTACCAAGAGGGTGGCGTGCTCCTCTGACAGATACCTAACATGTGGACACAGGAGTACATACTTGACCCGAGACACTGGCAGAGTGACCCCAGCATGCAGCATGAGAGACGGCAGCAGCAGAGCCACAAGACTGGCTGAGAGATACTGGCAGAGGGACCAGCATGAGAGACAGCAGGAGCAGAGCCCAGAGACCGGCATTAAACAACAACAGGCTTACCAGCCCACAGAGGAGAAAGTTGGGTGCCATTGGGCAGGTGGCTTCCTGGCAGAGTGGGTTGCCTTTGGACATTAATTGGTAGAAAAGACCAGCATGAAATGGAGTAGCAGGTTGGCTGGCCCATGGAGCAAGAAAGCTGCTTTGGGGCAGGAAGATTTCCTGTGGAGTGAGTTGCCTTTGGCATTAATCAGCAGAAGTGGAGAGGCCAAGGAAACGGGAAGCAGAGCTGCCTCAGCCTCAAAGGGTAGGACCATGGTCTTTGGCGGTGGAACCACCACAGCCCTCTAGGATTCAAAGAGCCAGACCTTCACCAACTTGGTTCTGGAGTGTGCAGCTGCTTGTTCATGTAAGCTAGTGAGATGGAGTAATGCACTGCCCAAGAGTGAGGAAGCAGGGCTGCCATGCCCAACAGGGAGAGGAACACGGCCTGCCAGGCCAAGGGGGTGAGGTTGCCACTCAGGAACTAGGGGAATGGAGTCACCCAGTGAAGAGATCTGTATAGAAAACACCCACTGAAGATCTGTACAGGTGTCAAGTTGACAAGGGGTGGAATTGTGGTGGTTATGTCTATGTGTCAACTTGTCTAGTCCTGGTTGAGTGGCTGGGCAGCTGGATGTAGTATTCCCCATGATGAGACTGGTAATCAACTCTATGGTGGAATCTAGAATGAGCAGCTGAGTAACTGCCTTTGGGTATGTGGCCTGCTTCCCATAATATAAACAGCAGCTTGGGAATGGTCTCTAGCTTATGGCACGTTTGGACCGTGCATGTAGCCATGTCATTGTTCAGCAGCCTGCCATACTCTGCTGACCTTAGGACTTACAATGAATTTGCATTAATGGTCTGCCATGTGGTTTGTTAAAATCAGGATTGTGCCTTTTTACTTGTCAACCTTGGGCTTGTCAGCCTTAGCAGCCAGCAGCTGTCTGAGTGAAGAAACGCTTCTAGCTCCAGTGGGCTGGGAGCAAGAGGCAGAACTAGACTCCAACATTGAGGGGCTTTCACCCAGCACCTAGAGCCTGGCACTTTGAACTTGGGCTTAAAGCCTCCAAACTGTGAGAAAATAAACTCCTGTTTGTTAAGGCCATCCCATTTGTGGTATATTCTTGTCAGAGTGGCACTAGGTAACCAGAACAGGTTCCATAAACTTAATTCCATAGTGTCACCTCCATAGAGTGACATGTACCTTATTTATATTATTAACAATTTATCCAATCCCCATGGCAGGCCATAAGCACATCACATTTACATGGTTCTACTCAGTCATCTGGTGGGAGTCCCAAAGACCATGGCTAGAAGAGCCATATTAAGTAATTCACTGCACCACACCAGTCCCATATCACTAAGGAAAAAGAAGATATGAACAAGTGCATAAGAGTTACAGACAAAAAAGGTAAACACTATTACATACACAATCCTGCATTATCAGGAATAACAAACATTAATCCACAAGTGAATATACAGGTAAACAGGCAATATGATCATTTATGGGTAGGGACATGGGACTTCATCCATGACCTTGTATAGATTTGGCAGATGATATTTCTACATATGTATTTATATGAGGTATAAAAATGTCCACATATATAGTGAGATAACAGGGAGTAAAGTTATGAAAACTTCTTAGCTATAACTAAACACTTTGAAGGAGTGAGTCACTGGGATTGTGGTCTCAGGACCATAGTCATAGGGAAGTCAAGGTCAATTGGCATAATGTAGTCAACAAAGACATTATTCTTCATCCTGCTTTGATGAGTAACAACTGGGGTTTTAAAAGCTTGTGAGTGGCTATCTAAGGTGCAAATATTCATCTTTCCTTGTCCAGAGCAAAAACAGTGAAGAAAATCAAAGACCTGTGGAAACAATTAGTCCACATGGATCACGTGAACCTTGGCCGCCGCATCACTGAGACCAGAAGAACTAGATGGTTGGTGCCTGGCTACCATTGTCAACCACTCTGACAGGGATCATTAGGGATCATTGGGCGATAGAGTGGGAGAAAACTGTAGAAAAAAACTTAAAAAAAAAAAAAAAAAGACCAGGCTTACTGGTCTGATAGAGCCTGGTGAAACCCCAAAATCTATGGCCCTTAGTCACCCTTCAAGCCTGGAACTGACTCACTTTCAATCTTGGGGTTCAACTTTCAAACAATAGACAGACCTATGAGGAGAACAATAGCACAAGGGAAGTGCTTTCTCCTTGGAACAATCAACCACAAGTGATCAAATGGGCAGCGTTTGCCCAGGGATAACACTCAGAAGACAGGAATGGATAAGAAAGATAAAAGGAAATGGTTACCATAGGTAGGAAGTGCGAAGAGTGTTGTTACACTGTGGGGATTGCAATCAATGTCATGAAATAAAATGTGTATGAACTACCCAAGACCATGTACAGGGTTGGCAGATGCGGTGTAGTAAATTTCCTGGTATGACTTTTCTAGCCATAAGTCTTTGTAAACTCCATGGTGGTATTTGCTGTGAGCAACTGAGGAGCTCCTGATTGTAAAAGTTATCCACCTGGGGTATATCTGTTGGGGGTGGCACAAAGCAATGCTCTGGGAGGTTCACTCTCTCTCAGGTGCTTAGAATTCTGTTGTTATGATTGGCTAGTTTGGCCACTCTTCCAGGCCCAAAAGGAGGCCTCCTAGAGGCAGAAGTCTCTCTCTGACTGCTGGCTGAGAAGGACATGCTGCTGAGAGAAACACACTCCTGAGAGAAACACACTCCTGAGAGAAACACACTCCTGAGAGACATGTACTCCTGAAAGACATGCACTCCTGAGAGACATGCTGCTGGGAAAGAGACACAAGAAACACACATTGCTGAGAGAGACACAGGGATACACACTGCTGGGAGAGAGATGCTGAGAGACAGCGGGCTGAGAGAGACTGAGCATTTTTTCCTGAAAATCTTCTGTTCCCTCAGAAGTACTGGGTGGGGCTCAGGTTTTCTACCTAAGCTTCTAGTACTCTACACACAGGGCTTAAAATAAAAAGCCTGTGTTTCTGAGGGGCAAATTCTATTTCACCTTTTAAACATATCCAATCAAGTATCAGTTACAACTTGAATTGTAAGCTGGTGCTTCCCTAATAAACCCCATAATCTGTGAGTTCTTTGTGGCCACTGCAGTGAATTATCAAACCCAGCAGAAATGTGGTGAGTGCTGTGGGAGGAACAGTTGGTGTCTGGGTTGGTGAAAGGGATGGAGGGGGGCAACATGTTTGGCTTTGCAGGAATAGGCCTTGGGATACTGATGGTGATTCTGTCTTCCTCTTGTGCACTTAGAGGAGGTCGGAAGATGTGGCCTCCTTACCCCTTTAGCAGGTGGTATCAGAAGTGGGATTCATTTCAGTGGCTCCAGACTCATAGAAGCATGAGGCTTTGTAAAAGAAAGAAGGAAGGGGCCTGTGAAGTGAAACTTTGGATTCTTAGATGGTTACTTTGTTTGGTGTTACTTCTTAAAGGAGATAATTTATCCAGAGGTTAGGGCTTTTGGTAACAAAGGCCCAAGGCCATATGCATATAATGGGATTGTAATCAAGGTGAAGAAAGGAACCTGGAATGTCTTAAAAAGGATTATGTGTTTTGGATTTTGTGTTTACTTGAATGTACTATGGGTATTGAATGTTCTCTAACCTGCTTATACCTTAGAAATGATTATGGGGTGTGAATAACAGAGACCGTGTAAGTCCACCTTCAGCTGATACTTGATTGGATATGTTTAAAAGGGGAAATAGAATTTGCCCTGCAGAAACACGGGCTTTTTGTTTTAAGCCTTGTGTGTAGAGTACTAGGAATTTAGGTAGAAAACCTGAGCCCCACCCAGTACTACTGGGGGAACAGAAGATTTGCATTTGAAGAGAGGACCTGAGGAGAAAAAAATGAGTGTTTGGCTTTTTGAATTTTGAGCAAGCAGATAGGCTTTGGGTGCATCAAGGCAAGAAAGACATGGTCCAGGAGAGGAACCCCTTCCACGACTGAAAGTTAAAGGAAACCAGCAAGCAGTTAGCTTGTATGCTACTCGCTTGTGACCAATTGGGTCCACTTGAGTGGAAATGGGGGAAGTGCAGCAAAGAAGAAATGGGCTGAATTTGGTTAAAAAAAAAAAGGAGGGGGATCAGGTTTGCTGGTCTGATAGAGCCTGGCAGAACCACTGAGACTATGGCCCTTAGCTGACCTTCAGGGCTGGAATTGAACCCACATCTGTGGCTTCCAGTCAAACAAAAGACAGGCACATGAGTTGAACATTTACATGAGGTAGACACACTCCTTGGAAAGAACAATCATGGGAAAAAGAAGGGCTGTTTCTGCACAGGGAGACAGTTCAGGGGGCAGGATTGCATGGAGAGATGGATACAGTGAAGAGAACTATTGGAAGGAGGTGGGAGGGGAGCTGTTGCACTGGGGTAAATTGCTGTCAATGTCATGAGAAACATGTGTGAACTACTGTATAGAAAGTGAATTTGCTCTGTAAACTTTCACCCAAATCACACACACACACACGCACACAAAAGTATATGAACTGTGAGTGGAAAATCATTTTGCTCTGTAAAATTTCACCGCAATCACAATAAAAAGCAAAAAATAATTAAAAAATAAATAAAATAAAATGGTGTAATGGGACAGACCTGGGCAGAGTCAGACTCAAGCTCATATCCCTGCTCTGCCACTTACTAGCTCTAACCTCAGGCAGATACTTTAAGTTTTTTGAAACTCAACTTCTCCAATTATAATGTGATTCCCTCATAAGTCAGTGAGAAAGTGAACTGAGCTACTACTGCAAGACATAAAATCAGTACCTGACATCTTGTGAATTCTCAATAAATACACCTGTTTCCTTTAACCTGAGAAAGGAAATAAAGCAAAATTATTCATTTGCTCTATAATATGGTAACAATAATAATTCAGCATTTATTTTTCCCACATATGTCCCTTAACAGGAGAAACACTGAAAAACCCTTCAAGTGGCTGATCAGTTGTGGCAACCTTCATACCAAGTGGTGGCTGAGGTAAAGTTTGGAAAAAGGTCATCAAGGACTGGGTGCTGGCCCTCACACTGTTTCTGTTCCAAGAACAAGGAAGAGTTCATTTCCATCGTACCTGCAGGAAACCTCAGTAGGATCCCTTTTAGAGGAAACATGAGACAGAAGAAAGGAAAGAGAAATTAGGCAAGCAAATGGAGTAGATGAATTGAGGACTTTATTGTAGGTCCTCCCTCCAAATAATTGTTCTTATTTTATCTTATATATTCTGTGAATTATATACATTACTGACATGATTTTTCTTTCTGACTGATATAAACTAAACAAATAAACAAACAAAAACTCACTGGCATAGGCTTGGTTCCAACTCACAGCAACCTCTCCTTAGGTTTCCGAGGCGGTATCTCTATGGAAATAGATTGCCCGATCTTCCTTCCAAAGAGTGACTGGTGGGTTTGAACCATCTGCCTTCTGGTTAGCAGTCAAATGCCTTAGACACTACGCCACCAGAGCTTCACATAGGATTGTCATGAATCTCAACCGGTGTTGAGATTGCAATCATAAGATTGCAATCAATTGCAATTCATGATGATCCTGTGTGTGTTAAGTAGAACTGTGCTTCATAGGGTTTCCAATGGCTAAATTTTTCAAAACTGGACCACCACGCCTTTTTTCTGAGGTGCTTCTGTGTGGACTTAAACCTCCAGGTAATCACGTTAACCATTTGTACCACAGAAATTCCTTTTGACTTGTAGAATGATTAAAAGCAAATTTTGGGCTCACTATAGTTCACATTGTGAAGAATGGGAATTCCAGAACATTTAATTGTGCACATGCCAAACCTGTACATAAACCAGCAGGCAGTCATTCAGATAGAACCAGGGCATAGTATGTTGCTTAACATCAAGAGAGACATGTATCATGGTTGTGTCCTTTCACTATACTTATTTAATTTGTATGCTGAGTGAAAAATAAAAATAAAAAAAAAATGGACTTTATAAAGAAGAACACAACATCTGGATTGAAGGAACAACCTGCAATATGCAGATGGCACAAGTTTGCTTGTTGAAAATGTAGAGGACTTGAAGTACTTACTGATGAAGATAAATGACTAAAGCCTTCAGTATGAATTCTACCTGTAAATAAAGAAAACAATATTTCCACAACTGGACCAATAAGTAACATCATGATAAACAGAGAAAAGATTGAAGTTTTCAAAGATTTCATTTTACTTGGATCTACAATCAACAGACATGGAAACAGGAGTCAAGAAATCAGATGATATATTGCATTGGACAAATCTACTACAAAAGATCTCTTTAAAGTGTTAAAAAAAAAAAAAAAAAAAAAAAGGATATATAGCACCTTAAGGACTAAGGTACTTCTGACCAGTCCATGATATTTTCAATCACCTAGTAAAAATGCAAAAGCTGGACAATACGTAAGGAAGACTGAAGAAGAAGCACTTGAATTATGGTATTGGTGAAGAATATTTAATATACTACTTGACTGCTAACCAGAAGGTTGGTGGTTCAAACCCACCAGCCACTCCTTGGAAGGAAGATGGGGCAATCTACTTCATAGTGATACTGCCTCAGAAACCCAACGAGGGGTCACTATGAGTTGGGTCTAACTCAACGGCACATAGCAACAACAACAACAACAACATGGACTGCCAGAGGATAGAACACATCTGTATTGGTGGAAGTATAGCTAGAATACTCCTTAGGAGCAAGGGTGGCAAGACTTGATCTCATGTACTTTGGACACATTGTCGGGAGGGATTAGTCCCTAGAGAAGGACATTATGTTTAGTGAAGTAGAGGGTCAGTGAAGAAGAAGATGATGAGATGGAGTGACACAGTGGCTCAAACATAGCAACAGTTGTGAGGATGGTGCAGGACTGGGCACTGTTTCGTTCTGTTGTATATAGGGTCGCAATGAGTTGGAACCAATTTGATGACACCTGAAAAGAATAACAAAATAGTACACGTTAACATCAACATGGATTTTTAGCCAAATTCCTGGTTTTAATTTGCTTCCATTTTTTTTGTTCCAATTTTAACTCACATTATTTGTTGATAATTTATATGTCTTTATAAGTTTTTGGAAATCCTGTTTTGAAACCCTCAGACTGTTTCTAAATTCTGTCCCTGAACCTCTAGGCTCCTACTATTTTTCAGGGTTGTTAGGACAACACAAAATTTTGTTTAAATAGGGAAACCCTATAAAAATACCCTGGTTAAAACAAACAAACACAATCTTACCTTTAGATCTTAATAGTTTTCCTGTGTTGTGTCTTTATTGTAGCAGGGTGTGGCAGTCATTGTTGGCTGGTTTATTCCAAGTCCATTCCCAATACCATTCTCCCTTGCCCCCAAGCCAAAAAACCAAACCCACTGCTATTGAGTCTATTATAACTCATAATGACACCATAAAAACCGAAAAAACAAACTCACTGCCGTCGAGTAAGATCTGACTCACAGTGACCCCTCCTTGGGTTATTCTGGAAGTAGAGTAAAATTTCCCCATTGAATTTCCAAAGTTGTAAATCTTTATAGGTTCAATCAGCATAATGTTATCAATTTAACGGACCAGTGTGATGTCTTATGGAAGGGAAAGGTGATCAAGATCCCTATGGACTAAATTATGATGTAGTGCCCGGGTATTGATATACCTCTGAGGAAGCACTGAGAAAGTATACTGTAGGCCTTACCAGCTGAAGGCAAACTGCTTCTGATGGTCCTTTGAAATTGGTATCGAGAAAAAGGCATTGGCTAGATCAATAGCTGCATACCAAGTACCAGAAGATGTACTAATTTGTTCAAGCAATGAAACCACATCAGGAGCAGCAGCTGCAATTGGAATCATCACCTGATTAAATTTATGATAATCTATTGTCGTTTTCCAAGATCCATCTATTTTTTGCACAGGTCAAATACGTTAATTAAATGGGGATGTGATGGGAATCACCACTCCTGCATTCTTCAAATCCTTGATAGTGGCAGTAATCTCTGCAGCCCCTCCAGAGATGCGGTACTGCTTTTGGTTTACTACTTTTGTTGGTAGAGGCAATTCTAATGGCTTCCACTTGGCTTTTCCTACCATAATAGCCCTTACTCCACATGTCAGGGACCCAATGTGGGAATTCTGTCAATTGCTCAGTATATCTATTCCAATTATGCATTGAGGTCTTTTATACAGTGGGGAAATCACTGCAGGATTGATTCTGGGACCCACTGGACCCACTGTGAGAGGCACCTTAGCTAAAACTCCATCAATAACTTGACCTCCATATGCCCCCACTCTGACTGGTGGGCCATAATGATGCTTTGGGTCTCCTGGAATTAGTATCAGTTCAGAGCCAGTGTCCAGTAATCCCCAAAAAGTCTGATTATTTCCTTTTCCCCAATAAACAGTCACTCTCATAAAAAGCCTCAGATCCCTTTGGGGAAGGCTGGGAGAAAGACTGACATTATAAATTTTTGGCAATGTAGTGGGATCCTTCCTCAAAGGGACCAAGCCTCTCCTTCATTCAAGGGGTTGTGGGTCTGTAAACTGACTCAAGTCTGGGAATTGAATGAGAGGATGTGAATCTGTATTCTGGCAATCTGCCTGCTGTTCACGTGACCTAGAATTCTTCTGTCTATACAGATCAAGTAAATACTTAGTAGGTTTGCCATGTATCTCACCACTAGGAACGCCTTGCGCAAGTAGCCAATGCCATAATTTCACACGAGTCAGACTATTCTGATTACTGTTCCAACTCTGCTGTCCATTATGGTAAGCACGCCCACCTTGCCTTTGTTGATTAACTGCTACCACTTGGCACCTACTACCACAGGGTCCAATCAGCCCCATCATAGTTAAGTGTCTAAGTTCAATTAGGGCAGTTTCCACTGTCACATCAGGTTTACATAAAATAGCAATCACAGCAGTCTTCAAAGGTGCTGGAGCTCCCTTCACAAATTTATTCCTCACCATAGGGCCGACTCGATGGCAAATAACAACAATAACATACTGGTGAAAGGCATGTCTTCTGGTCTCTCCATTTCTGGCTCTAAGACTCTAATCTGATAAATCCATTCTAACAGGCCAATTTCCCTAAGCCTTGGATACCTTTGGATCCCTTCTTCTACCTTACACCAAGGCAGGTATGGTACTTCAACTTGACTTAAGGTAGGCCACCGCATAATCCATGCTTCAGTAAGCCAACCAAATAAACTACTGGATCCTTTCCTAACCTCTTGAGCTGAAACAGTGAATGAAGAATCCATACTTAGTGTGCCTAAATCAATAAACTCAGACTGATCCAATGTTGCATTCCTTACACCATTATCCCGCACCCTCAGTAGCCATTCCCATACATATTCTCCAGGTTTCTGTCTGTACATGTTAGCAAAATCAAGTAGGTCTTTTTGGGTGTAGCATACCACTTCCTCAGTCATGCTTTGTATTTCACCTTTTGGGGCTTGCTTGGACCTAACTTCAGTAATAGATCTAGCAGCAACAATGGGGTGGTTGGAGCAGTTCCTGAGAACATTCAGCAATGTCTTCCATGGCCTCTGCCTCAGGCAATGACCCAGCAGGAATAATTGGGTTAATCTCCTCAAACTGAGGTGGAGGAGATAATGGTTTTACAGTAATCCCTTCAGATGGGAGGGATTCAACAGAATTTACAGGCTCCATATCCTGATCTACCTGACTATCTGCCCATATGTTCCCACTCCAGGTTTCAGGATCTCATTTTTTCCCAAATCAATGCCCTCACTTTAACTTCAGACACCATTTTGGGTTGGTAATTTAAATGGTGTTGTAATTCATCCACCCTTACAATAAGACTTTGGTTTGGTTTTCGAAAATATCAGCTCTGTTACTAGAAGAAATAAGCCTTTCTTTCAGAGCACAACTGGAAACATTGAGGTCTTTTATATAGCACTTAAGCAGTGACTCAGCAGCCCTGAGCTCATCTCACTGTTTCACCACTTGTCTAGTGTAAGTTGGACCAACTAGCCAGCTTCCTTATACACCTCATGCTGACAAAATTGCAGAAAAGTATCAAATATGTGATCACCCAGAACCTCACTTCTGAAAAGTACTTGAACTATTGATGGTGCTATTTTGTGTATTAATGTTACCACCTCATGCCACGGATTAGCAGGGCCCTCTTTACTAACAGAGGCAGGGTCATCAGTGCCTTTACGATTAATCAAATTGGAGAACCAATTTAGGAAGCCCATCCTTATGATTTTGTCTCTCTAGAACCACGCCCAGTACCAAATGTGTTAGACTGGATTCTCTAGAGAAACAAACCAGTAAAGCTTATATAGAGAGAGAGAAAGAGAAATTTATCTTAGGAAAATGAATCACACACTTATAGAAGCTGGCAACTCCCAAGTTCTCGGATCAAACATCAAACTGGAGGATTTTCCTGACTCACGCAGCTGCAGGGGCTGACAAGCTCAAGGTTGGCACGAATGATGAATCCAAGATCTGCAGGCCGAATGGTGGAATGTTCACTCACAGACAGTTGTAGGAAGAATTCCTATTCACAGAAGAGTGTCTCTTTTCCCAGGATGTCCATAAATATACTGGAAGCAGGCCACACCCCTAGGGAAATTCTCTTTCAGTGGATTGGCTGCTCAAAACATATACTTCTGATCCTATCATGGGAACAACCCACATCACAATTGCTTAAACCACATAGAATTGTGGTCCAGCCAAGTTGACACACAGCTCCAACTACACATGGAACTTCAAACTTTTTCAGTCATTGGTTACAGGGATCAAGATTCAATTAAGTTAAAATAGGTTTGGGAGATGCTGCATGAGGAAGTTACTATGTGGGGCCTCATGTATGCTCATAAGTGCTTTGACCAAATTACAAATATCTTTAAAAAAAAAAAAAAAAATCTAAACTATGCAGAGAAGAGGGCAATTTCTACCTAATGGGATTCTGTTAGGTGGATAGAGAGAACTGGCATCTTGGGTATTCGTGGTACTTTCAGATCTGTCTTTATAGATGAGTCTGTCTTTGTGTACATGATTATGTGCAAGGACAGAGAGAGCAGGAAAGACAGATATGGTTGATTGCCTACTCTATAACCACTTGCCACCACTCTTTACTCACTGAACGTTTATTGTTTAAAGTCTCACCTTGTATTCCAGCTCAGGCTGGGACTCTTTCCTGCCCAAGGGGACAAAAGCTAATTGATCCAGGCAACTATGACAATTCTATTTCTTGTGCCAGTGATCCATGGGAGGATGTACATATTGCACAATACTGGCCAGTGAGACATGAGGTGAAGTCTGGAACTTCTGTAAAATTTGTGTGTGTGTCTTTTCTCTAAAGAAAATGGAAATAAGAAAAATTCCCACCTTCCTGTCTCTGAATGTTACTGTGTGAGGATATGATACAGGGAACAGACATCTTATGACTGTGAAAAGGGTAAACTAAAATTATTACAGGACAGCTGACATCATTGAGCCACTGAGTTAACTTCCTTAGAATTATGTAGTTCCAGACTTCCTATTAAATAAGATCATAGTTGTTGTTACCTGCCTTCTAGTTGGCCCTGACTCTTGGTGACCCCATGCACAATGGAATGAAACTCTGGTCCTGGCCATCCCCATGATTGGTTGACAGCTTCACTCTTTTGTTGGACATATTTGACAGAGGGTGCTTTCTCGTGTCTTAAAGAAACTTCTGTCCTATTAACTCCTTTTTAGATTCTTTTTCATTGAATATTCATCCAGTAGCCTGCAGAGTTATTTGCAGATTATTTAAAACCCCTCTCAAAGAAGCCCAGATGGGAATGAAAATGGAACTTGAGGAGCAGGTGTCCATTGCAGAATTACATTTAGAAACCCCACCTTTTTCTTAGACAAGAGAATTTCCCTTCTTTTAGTATGTGCTAAGTAAAAATGAAAGAAGGGCATTTGGGGAAGCATGTCCCTCATCTCATTTTAGTGAAATTTAAATGGCTGGCTAATAATTAAATCTTATTAAATAAGAGTTTTTCCTTTTCATTTAAATAAGAGTTTTAATTATATGAAACAACAGTTGCTGTAAAGTGATTCATTTATTTGAGCTTTGAGTGCCCTCTACTGGAACCAGAAAATAAGTAAAAAATCAATAGCATGGTGATCTTACACTTTTCTGTCCAAATGACTATTAAGATGTTATTATTATTACTAAGGTAATAATAACAGCAATAACTCAGCATGTATAATTCACAAATGACTGAATTTCTTGTAAAGAGAGTTAATGGTGCACAAAAAGTCCTGGTGCACAGTGATTAAGAGCTCAGCTGTTAACCGAAAGGTTGGTGATTTGAACACACCAGCCATTCCACAGTAGAAAGATAAAGCAGTCTGCTTCTGTAAAGATTACCCAAAAAAGCATTTTTTGAGCTGGCTGGCCAGTTCTCTTCTTTCCAGTGACTTGTATCTCCATGCTCTTTTGATTTACAGCCATTAACTCTAGATCAGCCCTTGAATCAGGTACCTTCTTTAAACTATTCCCTTTCAAAGCCAGCGGCAATTTCAATTCCATTTGAATGATACGTTTAGTATCTACACTTCACAGTCCCCTGATTCCTCTCTGTTGTTACCACCTTCATAATCTCTACTAGCACTGTCTACAGCCACCAAATGGCCTTTGTGCTCCATCTCTGACCTTCCATATTCTGTTTCCCCAAGTGGACTACCAAATTCTAACTTTCTATGACCACCACAGCACATTCATGCCTGTTTTACTGACTATCAACATGAGCAAGCCCCAAAACCTTTTGTTACTATCTAATTGACCTTTAGCTCATCCTTATTTCAATTTATTTCCTAACTTCTTTGAACTCCATGGTTTATTATATAAGCCACACTCATCAACACACTCATCTCCACTAATCCTTTTATCTTCTGTTGTAGGTGTTTTTGTTAGCTGCCACTGAGTTGACTCTGACTCATGGTGACCTTCTGCACAACAGAATGCCTAGCCCTGCATTATCCTCACCACCAGCAGCATATTAAATTCCATCACTGTGGCTATTGTGCTAATCCATCTCACTGAGAGTTTCCCATACACTTGCTGACCCTCTATTCACCAAACATGATGTCCTTCTCAAGCAATTGATCCTTCCTGATGATAAATCTAAGAAAACAAGTCAATGTTCAGTTGTGATTCATAAAGGTTTTTTTTTGGCTAATTTTCAGAAGCAGATCACTAGGCCTTTCTTCTTAGTCTTAGTCTAAAAGTTATTATAGTTTTATTGCCTAAAATATGTTTAACATTTTCTAAATATTTGTGAACATGTAAAAAGAAGACATGTTCCACCATAAGTGACACTGCTCACATTTGAAATATTAGCGGTATAGCTTTCAGCATCATAGCAGTACATAAGCTATCACAGTATGACAAACTGACAGACAGGTTTGCTGTAAACCTTTGCAGACAGTCAATTCTACAACAACTTAATAATTCATTCCAACCCATTCTAATGTTTAAGCTGTGACTCATGGTGCCATTGACTGACATAGAGGAGGAGCAAAAATTATGGAGGTAATAAGTAAAGAGTTCAGATTTAGACATGTTTGTCTAAGTTCCCATTATATCAAAATGGAAATGTTAGGTTGCTGTGATTGCTGTTGTTGTTAAGTGCCATTGAGTCAGCTCCAACTCATAGTGACCCTATGTATGACAGAACAAGATACTGCCTGGTCCTGCATCAGCCTCACAATCCTTGCTATATCTGAGCTCATCGTTGCAGCCACTGTGTCAATCCACTTTGTTGAAGGCCCTCGTCTTTTTCATTGACCCTCCACTTTACCAAGCATGATATCCTTCTCCAGGGAATGGATGGTCCTTTCTGACAGCATGACCAAAGTTAATGAGATGAAGTCTGGCCATTCTCACTTCCAAAGAGCATTCTGGCTGTATTTCTTTCAAGACACATTTATTCGTTCTTCTGGCAGTCCATAGTATTCTCAGTATTCTTCTCCACCACCACAATTCAAAAGCATCAACTCCTCTTCAGTCTTCCTTATTTATTGTCAAGCTTTCACATGTATATGAGGCAATTAAAAATGGCTTTGGTTAGGTACACCTTAGTCTCCAAAGTGACATCTTTGCTCTTCAACTCTTCAAAAAGTCTTTTGCAGCAAATTTGCCCAGTGCAATTTGTCTGATTTCTTGACTGCTGCTTCCATCTATGTTGATTATGGACCCAAGTAAAGTGAAATATTTGACAACTTCCATCTTTTTTTCCATTTATCATGATGCCACTTACTGGTCCAGTTGTGAGGATTTTCATTTTCTTTATGATGAGGTGTAATCCATGCTGCAGACTGTACTCTTTGATCTTCATCAGTACATGCTTCAAGTCATCTTCACTTTCAGCAAGCAAGGTTGTATCATCTGCATATCACAGATTTTTGAAATACTGGTGGTATAGCTTCCAGCATCATAACAATACATAGCAATACATAAGCTATACAATCCTGACACATAACCCTCCTGATTTTAAACTAGATAGAATCCCCTTGTTCTGTTCTAATAACAGCCGCCTGGTCTATGAACAGGTTCCTCACGAGCACAATTAAGTGTTCTGGATATTCCCATTCTTCTCAACATTATCCATGATTTGTAATGATCCACACAGTCAAATGCTTTTGCATAGTCAATAAAACACAAACAAACATTTTTCTGGTATTTTTTGCTTTCAGCCAAGAGCCATCTGACATCAGCAATAACATCCCTTGTTCCAAGCCCTCTTCCTCATCTGGCTTGCATTTCTGGCAGTTCCCTCTGAATATACTGCTGCAACCATTTTTGAATTATCTTCAGCAAAATTTTACTTGTGTGTGATATTATGATATTGTTTGATGATTTCCACATTCTGTTGGATCAACTTTCTTTGGAATGGGCACAAATGTGGATCTCTTCTAGCCAGTTGGCCAGGTAGCTGTCTTCCAAATTGCTTGGCATAGATGATTAAGTGCTTCCAGCATGACATCCATTTGTTGAAACATCTCAATGTGTAGTCCGTCAATTCCCGGAGCCTTGTTTTTTGCAAAGCATGTGTTAGGTAGGTCATGAATATTTGGGTGTGGAGTTCCAGGAGGATCTGGGACTGTAAGTGTGACTGCAGTCATTAGGCTATACATAGTATAGAAAATTAGAGGAAGAGAAGAGATCACCAAGTGAGGGAGTGTAGGCAAAGGAGAGAAGAAATCCAAAGACTGAGCCAGAGTGCATCCCAGCATTAAACATTTAGAGGATCTGGGGGGAGATGAGAAGTTTCAGTAACGACACTGAGAAGGAAGGACCAGCAAAAAGTAGAGTGGTGTCCTAGAAGCCAGATTTATAAACACTTTATAGCGTTTCAAGTATTGTGTTCATTTCTTCTTATGCTCTTTATTTCTTCACTTCATCTCAAAATTGTATCTTATTGAGAACATCAAAAAAAGATGTGTAATCCTATTTCAATAGAAAAAATGGTTATTAAAGATACACTTTTCCTTTTTACTTGCTGGTAAATTCTCTTGTGATTTTACTGTTTTCAAGACCCTTCCCGTTCCCATTTGCAGTGTAGTCATCTCATATGCACATTTGATTCACGTGATTGGAATTATATATGTTAAAGGAAATAGTGAACATTTCAATAGCATGGGTGATTCCACTCGTCACCCCACTCAATGAATATGTCCAAGAATGGGAGAAATATATATGAATCTGATGTTCCTTCGGAGTCATACTCACAAGGCAATACATTTTGCATCTGTAACTAAATGATGGAAATTTTTAAGGTAATTTAACTATGTGCAGTGCTAGATTTATATGCTGATCTTGGAATCTAATCTTATGTTAGATATGATTACACCCTGCTTGTTTGTCAACAAAAAAGATGCATGGAATGTTCTTAGCTCCAGTTCATTGGATACTGTCAGGTTTTCTTCACTTTTCTGTCTTTATTATACAGCATTTATCCTGGGCTCTGCATGACTGAGCTTTGTTTTTATTCCCCCAACTTTCAGGTTTCCTGAACTACATATTACATTTCATTGACTTTGTCTTAGATTCTAACATAATCAGAGACTTTCTTTTGGAGGTAACTTTTTCATATATGGAACATCACTTTTTCCAGAGGTCATCTGTGATCTTCCTGATCACCAGTGCTTTTTGGAGCATAGCTCACTATAGCACTATTTTTGTAGAGTGAGTTTACCTATCTATCTTTTATTGATTGATTGACTTAAATTGGTATTTAAATGCTAAATAGTCATTTCTTGTTCTAGCAGTATAACACAATCCCTTTTTTGATTCAATAAATAAATAAATAAAAATAGGCAGTCATTTCAAATATATGACCTAAGATAAGCACCTATCCAGAGTTCCATCAGAAAAATACAGTGGTTTTGTCACTGGTGTGGCAAGTTGTCAATACATGGCTTCCATAGGTGGATAATGCTGAGCATTATCCCTCTCCTTTATATCTACTTACATCAATAGATTCACATCAAATTCCAAAGAGCCATGAAGAAGAAAAGGAACTTGTGCTTTGAGATTTTAAGTTATTAAAGGATGTCTGTTGATGGGAGAGCTTCTTCTGTGGGTTCTGGGACTCTCCTGAACCAGTGGCCAGGTGTCATGGTGAGTCCTGGGAAAATGTCCATGTGTGTATGTCAGGTAAAATAATTATATCTGGAAATTTAAGCCTGGCTTAGTGTTAAGTAAACATGGATGAGAATAAGTATATTCATCCACTTCTTAGACTTAGAGGTAAGTTTGGGGTACAGTTTAATACCTGGGGCTTCTTGTAGCAGTGAAGGCTATGGCTAAAAAGCTTGATTTGCTGTTTTGGTGACAATACTGTGCCATAGCAACAGTACTAGAGGGGGGTAAACTAGGGAAAAGGGCCAAACTTTCTAGTGTCTTCCTCTGCAATTGACTGCTATTGATCACCTTGAAATAAGAAAGCATTTGTTGGGTACTCCAAGAGAGCCTTCTCATGATCTAGAATAAAGGCTTGGAGTCAATGTGATTGGGACATGAAGAGAAATTAAGCCTTATTTTGCACCACTAGCTGATGAAGTGGGTCATATCTTTATGAGTTCTTCTATAAAATTTGGAGATTGCTTATTGAAGAATGTCATCTTGAGAACTTAAAGGTGGTGATGTTTTCTTTTACAATGAGGACGTAGAGCTTTAGGAAGTTGAATGTAATTAAAACACATATCTGGTATTCTGCTGCTCAACTGATGTCTTATTAAAATGTGTGTTTGTGGCCAAGGAAGTAGGAGGCACACTCTCAGCTGTCAGGCAGAGAAAAGTACTGTGTCCTGGTTCCATCTTAAAGGCCTGCACACTCATATCTCTGGTCCAAGTAGAGGGAGCCTTTTGCATCCTCTTCCCACATGACAATCAAAATCACACCACAGACTTCACTTTTCTCACTTCTCCTACGTAAGGGCTCATGGTTGGGCATAAGATAATGAGGACAGGCTCTGTCACCCACAATATGGCAAGATAACATGTAGCAGAGTCAAAAGAAATTATTTTAGGGCCCTGTCCCCCAGAGTTTGCACTGGTGACTCAATTCACCCTCTATACAATTAAATGAGTGAGATCAGATCCAGGATCCTCAGATGCCCTGTTTTAATTCTATCTCTACCACTGACTTCACTTCTGTAAGAGGTATATGATTAAACATCCCCAATGCCTCTTTCCTATTCAAATTATATTGTAAAATCATCCACGGAGCTCAATCAAAATTTGCATCAGCTCCACCTTGCAGAGCATCAGACCCTCAGATGCTTTGTGAAAAATCACTCTCTGAAAATTCAAATTTACCAAAACATAATTGCAGTAACTTTTTTAAATCTTACTCATTTTTATAAGAGTTTAGAGTTTTGGGCACTAGAACTTTCTCAGAGCTAATTGCATTAATCCTTAATAGCTCTATCAAGTAATAGGTTTTTTAGACTGGCCAGTAAAACCTGTCCAATGTCTCATATTGTTCTCACAGACTTTAATCTTGTCTACAAGAAGATAATCATTAATTTGGAAGTCATTAAGTGTATGTTTCATATGAGAACTGAAAAATGCCTAATGCTGATGAAGATAATAGAAACTCTGTCAAAAAAGAATAAACAGTAGATTTAGGGCATTGCCTTATATAAATAATAATAATAATAATAGAGCACAGTAACTAGATAATGAAGTAGTTACTCTCTGGACCAACAGTTGGCTCAAACATCTCAGACAATATGTTATCTTTCTTCCTATGCCTCAGTCAAACCAATTTCACTTAATAGAGACTTACACTTTGGTATAGTTTATAATAGCAGTTAGTATCAATTTACTAACTACAAAAAAAAAAAAAAAGACAAAAAAGAAAAGCCTATAGGCACATACACACATGTTCCCATAGAAAATAACTTGATTGCCACCTGAATAATTCAGCCTGTAGATTAGATTAAGTAGGTCTGAGAGGTTTTTTTTTTCTTTCTTTCTTTCTTTTTGCTTGTATGTTTGTTTCCAATGAGGCTAGAAATATTTATTAATTGCAGTAATGTCATGTTGTTGTTATGTACCATCGAGTCGGACCCGACTCATAGCAACCCTTCTTTGGGTTTCCGAGGCAGTATCACTATGGAAGTAGATTGCCCAACCTTCCTTCCAAGGAGTGATTCAAACCCACCAGCCTTCTGCTTAGCAGTCAAGTGCCTTAGGCACTATGCTACTAGAGTTCCTAGTAATGTCATATACTTTAAAAATAATAACCTCTTTATTATAATATTTACATATAGGATTGCAATCTCTGTAAATCTCTAATGAATTCATGAGGAAATAGTTGCTAATGATTTAAGGCATAAATATTAAAATTCCATGCAGTTAGCAAATATTCCCAAAGAAATTAAAATACCTGGTAAGTATATAACCACGTGTTCTTGTTTTTATTTGAAAATGAAAGAAATGGGTGACTTGAATGTTCATTTAATTACATTCCCAAAGGGTTTGTGGAGGAGAACCAAATGATAGTAGATTATACATTGACTAATGCAAATTGTTTCCCAAAGTGAATATTAATATAGGATCAGAATTACTGAACCATAACCCATGCAAACCAGACTTCAGAATTTGCTATGTTCCTAAAAAGGTAATGTGAGCACATAATATATAGAGAAGGTCACACCCCCACTGGGGCCTGGAGAGCCAGCCAGGAAGCAAATACATTAAGATTTCTACAATGAAACATGTGCATAATTACACTAGTAGGCTAAATAAACACTATTAAATAGTTTCACATTAGTTCAAATGTTTTACACAGAACAAGTTTTCAGAATTTTTGTCTTTTTTTTTTTCAAAAAGAAAATTGTAGATAAGAGATTGTGGACCTGTAATCTTTAAAGTATTTGAGATGTTCTGCAGTTACCTGTGGGGAAGACTTTCCAGCTTTAATGGACACCATGGGAGGAGGCTATAACATCAAATATGAATAATTACCTTAGACTCACATTTTCAGGAACTCACCAAACATGTAAGCAAGAAAAATATTTCCTGCCTTGCTTTCACAGGATTAAAAATAAATAAATTCACCAATATTTCCCAAGGTGTGTGGGGTAAGAAGAAAAGAAAGTGGAGGACACAATCCTGAGAAACAGTCCATTAAAGCAGGGAAAAACTGTCCACAAAGGAGAGAGGAGACCTGCTGGAGAGATAGGGGATGAACTAAGTGAGTATGAATCAGACTGAACATTAACTTTTTTTTTTTTTTTCAATGACAGAAGCTCACCAATGACCAGGTTTGAAAAGATATTGCGAGAGGGGAGAACTGAAGCATCCACTCAAGCTTACAACTTTTGTTACCTGGTCTACAGCCAGAATCAACTTCAAAGTGGTGCAGCCTGGGCAATCACATGGTATCCCACACTCCGAAGGGCCCTCACTTGGTTTAATGTTCTGCTGTCACAATCTTGAAATTCTTAAATCAGTTTGAATAAAGGCCCCCATGTTTTTCATTTTGCCCTCTTGTTAGGTGTCACTAAGTCACTTCTGACTCATGGCTATCTTATATATACAGGACAGAATGAAATATTGTGCAGTCTTGCATCATCTTCCTGATCACTGGTATCTCTGAGCCTATGGGTGTGGTTTATTGATTTCTCTTTCATTTTTACTGACCCTTTATTTATTTATTTATTTATTTATTTATTTATTTATGGTTCTTCTTGATGAAATGTCCAAAATAAGGCAGTCAAAGTCTCACCTCCTTACTTCTAAGGAACATTCAGGTTGTATTTCTTCTAGAGACTGATTATTTCCTTCTTCTGGAAGTCCACAGTTTGTTCAATATTCTGCATCAACACCACAGTTTAAACACTTCAATTATTCTTCTGCCTTCCCTTCACATGTGTTTGAGGCATTTGAAAAGACCATAGCCTGGATCAGGTGCACCTTAACCGTCAAAGTGATATTTTTGCCATTTTGCACTGGCCCCACAAATAATGTAGCCAGTTTGTCCACAGTCCAGTCTGACCCAGAAATGGAATGGAAGACAATCTCCACCTTCACTTTATGACTGAAGTAGAAAGAAAGGCCAGTACCTCCTGGAACTTCAAGGACAGATGGGAAAACACTCATTCTATTAGTTCCATTTGGGTCTCCTTTTCGCACATAAACATAGACCTTAAAAGGAGGGGGGTTTTCTCTATATAAACTGTTGGTCATGGTGTGGGGCAGAACACACAGGAATCATTGTCGCAGTGAATGCCTTTGACCAGTCAGCAAGAGGTAGTATTTTCAAACCTGAACAGAGAGTGTGGATTGGATATGTCTCCCAAAAAGTTGTGTTGAAATTCTACCTCCTGTACCTGTGAGTGTGATTTTGGAAAGAATTAGGTCTTTCTTTGAAGACATTATCAGTGAAGTTAACTAGGTCATACTAGAGTAGGGTGTGTGCCCAATCCTATGTGACTAGTATCTTATAAAAGAGGATAAAAGAGGCAGAGAAAATCACACACAGGGAGAAGGCTTCAGGTGAAGATCTACAAGGAGCAAAGGAATGTTAATGATTGCCAGAAGCTAGGAGCTAGGTAGCTGTTTTCCAAATATCTTGACAAATATGTGTGAGCAAGTCCAGGGTTGCATCCTTCTATTGAAGCATCTCAGTTCCCAGAGTCTTATTTATCCCCAGTGCCATCAGTGCAGCTTAGACTTCTTTCTTCAGTACCATCAGTTCTTAATCATATGCAGCCTTCTAAAATGATTGACTATCTACTAATCATTTTTGCATCATTTATTTTTTTTTTCCCCATAAAATCCTTATCGCACTTCAAGGCTTCAATTTTCTCTTTAGTTCTTTCAGCATGAGAAATGCTGATTATGTTTTCCCTTTTGGTTTTCTAACTCAAGGTCTTTGCATATTTCATTACAGTACTTTACCTTGTCTTTTCAAGCCACCCTTTGAAATCGCCTATTCAGCTCTTTTATGTCATCATTCCTTTCCTTCACTCTAGCTACTTTGTGATTAAGAACAAGTCACAAAGTCTTCTTACTTTCTCTTCTGACATTCATTTTGGTCTTTTTCTTCTCTCCTGCCTTTCTAATGACTTTTCACTTTCTTTGTGTACGAAGTCCCTGATGCACATTATTGGTCTATAGTCATTAGTGTTCAGAGCATCAAATCTATTCTTGAGAGATCTCTAAATTCAGATGGGATTATGTAGTCAAGATCCTGCTTCAGCTCTAATGGACTTGATTTAATTTTTTTCAGCTTCCTTTTGAATTTGCGTATTGATAGTCTATTATATAGTCCTTGGCTTTCTCTTAACTAATGATATTGAGCTTCTCCATTACCTTTTCCCACAGATTGGTCAATTTGATTCTTGTGTAATTCATACTTTGATTACACATTCACATTCTAATCATCAGTAATTATTGATGCATATTGATTTCAGATTTGAACAATTTCAAACTGCAGTAGTTCATAAAAATTTTTGATTTCTGCATCTTTGGTATTCATGGTTGGTTAGAAGACATATAAATAAGAGGAATATAGATAATCATGTGAGCAGGCAATTATTATCCTATAATTTACATCTTTTAAAATATTTTTAAACAATGACATTTTAAATGGAAACTCCTGGCCATAAGATGTAGTCATGGAAGAGAACACATTTAAATCCTTGTTCGGGATAAAAATGCTGAACTGAGATTGAATGCCAATTTTGTCTGAACCCTTTATTCTCATGGGGAATGCTAATTTGAATCGAGAAGTAAGGTCATCAAGGAATGTAATGTTGAAAAATCACAAATCTTCCCATGGAATTATGAATAAAATGATACAAGCAATAGACTTCCTAGTTATTAAAGATGTCATTAGGAGAGAAATTTCCTTGGCCCCCAACATGCTACACTTTAGGTTCACATATACAGACTTCTCCCAGAACACTAACCTATCTCTAAAAAATCATGGAGCTAGAACCTTCATTCTCCTTTGACAAATGTTTTCTCTTGGATTCTAGTTTGCAAAGAGTGGAGTAGTCCTCACCTGAAGAACCCCTGTAGTCCATTCAGAGACTGATGGGCGACAGTATAAGTGTTGAGCTCACCTGAGCCAAGGCCCATTCTTCCCTTCCTAACCATCACTATACACCAAGCAATTACTCTAGGACAACCAGTGGTATCTCAAGAGTGGGAAGGAATCACATAATGGGCAGAACCATTTGTGTTCAAGAATGATATTGAGTCATAGTGGAGAAAGAGGAGAGCAGGCAACAGAAAATAGGTAGTGGGTTTTTCAGATTTTCCGGTTATCTCTGAGAGGTGTTTAGAGCCTCTGAAACATTTGAATTAAGATTTCTGTAGGCAGAGTTTTTGCATTGATTTGGGAAGGGGGTAGAATAAAACTCATATAAATGTAAAATAAACATGTGTCAAAGATTTTTATTTAATTCATTCATTAATTAAAGAACCAGTAAGTTGTTAAAACTGGTTCAAATGAAAATATGATTTACAGAGAATTGCATTCTTTATGGAACAAAATTCATTTGAATGGTTATGAAAGAATTATCTGTAATTTGATCAAGTTTCTAGAAATTAACTTCTCTCCTAAACAGCTGAGTCAATCAGAGACAGAGGTCCATATCTTTATAAAATCAAAAAATCCCCAAGGATCTGCTAGCGTTCTACTGAGAGGATCCCAATGAATCTATTTTCCATTTCCAAGTCTCTGACAATCTTTTTTTAACAGTCTAAAAGCAGATATGAAAACTATTTTCTTTTCCTCAACTGTCCAGCTGCTCTGGAGATACAGCATACTCAACATGTTAAGGGAATTTTTAGGCAAGAAAATGAAACATCAAAACACAAAAAGAAATACATGTAGGGGGAAATGTGAAAGACTTTAAAATGGATCAAAAAGATTACTAGTGTCCTGTGTAATGCACTTCCAGATTATATCCACCTTTCATTGTCTTTGAACTATTTTAAAATTTTATGAATTATATGAAATGTGTAATTATGCAAATGATTCTTATCCAAAGAAATGCAAATTAATTGTGCCCAGTAGAATGCAAGTGATTATTGCCCTATTTCCATCTATTGGTAAATTCACTTCAATATTCCTATTTCCTTATATATGTGGATTTTCTTTTTTAGTTTCATTTTTTTTAAATTTTATTTCTACTTTAAGAGCTTGTTTTACATTCAACTTAACAAGTAAATTTAGTTTCATTCCCCATTTACCATGTCCAACCCTAACCCAGTCTCCTCCCCTCTCTACCCTGTAATCCTCCCCCTGTGCCCCTCATATTTATGCAATCCTGTTTGTTCTGCATTTCCATAATTTGAATGTTGGTGCTCTGGTGTCCTGTGGTCTATTGCCCTAAGGGATGTATTACCATAGAGTATGTAGGTGAGTCATCCTGGGTTGAGTGGTCTGAATGTACGTCTTGTTAACTATTGGGCTGAGAGTCAGCCCCTGGGGGTATGTTTTATTCCAGATGCAGAATGTATTCCAGGGCCATAGTATTGGGAGTCTCACCGGATTTCATCTGACCAATAATTCTGGTCATTATTGAGTTTTTTATTTTGTTCCACGTTTTCCCTCCCACTCTCTCCAGAATCTCCAGATTTGATCCTTTCCTGAGTGGTTGGCATTGGTAGCCGGGGACCATCTAGTTCTTCTGGTCTCGAGGGCCATCGTGTCCTATGGCTGACTGCTTGTAAACGCCCTTGTTTTTATTTGTGCTATTCTTCGCTTCCAATGATAGGAAACCATTAGCTGCGTCTTAGATGGGTGCTTGAAAGCATCAGTGTAGGATGTGGAGCAAGGTTTTTATGTATTTTGTTGTGCCAATTGAGTCTGGTGTCCCCCAATACTATGATCCTGAGATGGTAGATCTATTGGATCTCTATCCCATAGTTGTCTGGTTGTCTGTGAGGGAATACTCTGTGTTTGTCTTTTATTGTTTCTATAAGGATTGCAGGTATTTTGTGTCACTGGTGTCTGTGAAAGATTAGCCTCAGCTGAATCTATCCTTGTTCTAGAGTATACTTCTGTTCACTGATCCTTGTCTGATCATCTCAGGTGTGTGTGTATTTATCTATAGCCTGGTGTTTGGTGTTAATGGTAATGCAGTATTGTGGAAACACTGGTTGGCATTAGCATCTGTCGTCTATCTCTTATGTGCACAATAACATTTCCTGATGTTATTGTGGTGGTCATATATCCTTCCTGTATATCCCTCCCCCTACCCACATCAACGTGTAGGCCCCAACTAGCACAAAATTAATCCCTCCCCTGCCCTCCCCATCCTGGTAACCTACTAAGTGAATTCCCTTTCCCAAGCAAACCCTTCTCTGTCTTTTTACAGTAATGGGCTCATACAGTACTTATCTTTCTGCGACTGACTTATTTCACTCAACATAATGTCCTCCAGGTTCATCCATATTGTGAGATGATTTGCATATCCCTCATTGTTCTTTAATGTAGTATAGTATTCCATTGTATGCATATACCATAATTTGGTTATCCACTCATCTGTTGATGGGCATTTAGGTTGTTTCTGTCTCTTTGCTATAGTGAATTGTGCTGCGATGAACATAGGTATACATATGTCTGTTTGTGCGGTATTTCTCATCTCTTTAGGATATATTCCTAGTAGTGGAATTTCTGGGTCAACTGGTACTTCTATTTTCAGTTTTTTTAAGGAAACACCATACCATTTGCCACAATGGCTATACCATTTTACAATCCCACCACCAGTGCACAAGAGTTCCAATCTCTGCGCAACCTCGCCAGCATTTATTATTTTCTGACCTGTTGAACTTTGCTATTATTGCTGGGGTGAGATGATATCTCATTGTTGTTTGGATTTGCATCTCTAATGATTAATGATCGCAAGCAATTTCTCATGTGTTTGTTGGCTGCCTGTATCTCTTCTTTGGTGAAGTGTCTGTTCAAGTCTTTTGCCCATTTGTGAATTGGGTTGTTTGTCTTTTTGGTGTTGAGGTGTTGAAGTTTTCTATAGATTTGGGAGATAAGTCCTTTATCAGGTATGTCATGGGCAAATATTTTCTCCCAATCTGTAGATTCTCTTTTTACCCTTTTGATTAAGTCTTTTGATGCTCACAAGAATTTAATTTTTAAAAGGTCCCAGTCACCTAAACTCTCTTCTATCTCCTGCACATTCTGGGTTATGCTTGATAGTCTATTTATGCCATAAATTAAGGCTTCCAGATTTTCCCCTATTTTATCTTTGATGAATTTCATAGTTTTGGTTTTACATTTCAGTCTTTGATTCAGCTTGAGCTTGTTTTTGTGTATGGGGGAAGGTATGGGTCTTGCTTCATTTTTCTACAGGTGGATATCCAGTTTAGCCAGAACCATTTGTTAAAGAGAGGTGGCTGTCTCATCCCCATTTAATGGGTTTTGGACCTTTGTCAAAGATCAATTGTCCTTAGATGGATGGGTCTATATCTGGACTTTCGATTCTGTTCTATTGGTCTATCTTTCTATCATTGTACCAATACCATGCTGTTTTGACTATGTGGCTGTATAGTAGTAGTTCTTAAGATCTAGAAGTGTGAGACCTGCCACTTTGTTTTTCTTTTTGAGAAATGTTCTGCTTATCCAAGGTCTCTTTCCTTTCCATGTGAAATTAGTAATTAATTTTTCCATGTCCTTAAAAAAATTTGTTGAAATCTAGATTGGGATTGCATTAAATGTATAGATTGCTTTAGGTAGTATTGACATTTTCACAATAATCAGTCTACCTATCCATGAAGAAGGTATGTTCTTCCATTTACATAGTGCCCTTGTTGTCTCTTGTAGCAGTGTTTTATAGTTTTCTCTGTATAGGTGTTTTGTGTCTCTGGTGAGGTTTATTCTTAGATATTTTATCTTTTTCATAACTATAGTAAATGGTATTGTTTCCCTTATTTCTTTGTCAGAGGACTCCTTGCTGGTGTAGAGAAATCCAACTGATTTTTGTATGTTGACCTTGTATCCTGCTACTTTGCTGAACCTCTCTATTAGTTCCAGTAGTTTTTTTTTTTTTTTTTTTATCGAATCCCTTGGGTTTTCTATGTACAGGATCATATCATCCACAAATAGAGATAGTTTGAGTTCCTCTTTGCTGATTTGTATGCCTTTTATTTCTCTTTCTTGCCTTATTCTCCTAGCCAGGACTTCCAACACCATGTTAAATAGAAGTGGTGATAGAGGGCATCCCTGTCTGGTTCCTGTTCATAAGGGGAATGCCTTGAGTTTTTCTCCATTAATAATGATTTTGGCTGTTTTGCATCTATACCCTTTATTATGTTGAGTAATTTTCCTTCTATCCCTATTTTGCTGAGAGTTCTGAACAGGAATCGATGTTGGATTTTATCAAATGCCTTTTCTGCATCATTTGATATAATCATATGGTTTATATGTGGATGTTTTAATGTGTTCACTTTGAACTGGTACAAACACCTATCAATTCCCTCATTAATTAAAGAGTTATATAATGTTATTGACAGGTGATCATTTCAAAGTCCTGATATTAAACTCTTTTTAAATGTCTTCCTTTTAGCACAGATAAACAGGATGATAATATTATTACCCCAATGGTGATGTAACTCAAATCACATACTTTAGCTCATGTTTTAGCAAGTGATCTTAGGCTCAGTTCTGTGACTATGTCAAAAGAATGCATTAGACAAATAAGTTTAATGTCAATCTCTTCATAAAAATATTTTTTCTTCATTCTATTAAAATGATTTTGATTCACAAGAAAAGATGAAAGGATCTAATGTATTCTGTGATTTAGTTCCTGAGCCCCAACTTTACTAACTACATGTGACATAATGTAAAGTAAACTGACATGAAGCAGAGATTCTTATTGCTAGAAACACAGAAGACAAAGGATCCTTGAGTGGCTTTACTGCTACAAATTTTATATTAAAAGAAATTTGGCATTTCTGGTCCAACATATTGTAAAGAATATCCCTAAGAGGAAAATACCCTGAGCTGAAAAATTATCTTTGGCTCTGAAGTACTCCTATAAGGCCTAGGATTTAACAAAGGAGCTAAAGTTGTCCCGGATCAGTAATACCTCAGCTGAATTAAGCACAAATCCTTTCTGGAGAAAAGAATCCTTAGTCCAGGCCCAAAAGCTTTCTTCTAATTAAAATCATCCAGATATACAAGTGAAAAAAAATAATTTAGGAGTGGAATCCAACAGAAATGATTTATGATACCAAGAAATCTAAATCTCCCATGGAGTTTATATATTAGAATTATAAGACAGTATATAAATTAATTGCATAAAATGGTTAAAGAAACTAAAGAGAATTATTGAACTGGAAAACAGGTAAAGAAATTATCCAAAATGTAGCATACAGAAATAAAGAAATAGAAAATGTTAAAAGGTTTGGAAGACAAAATGGGAAGATGTTATAAATATCTTATAAGAGTCACAAAAGCAGAAAATTAAAAGAATGGGAAAGAAGTTACACTGAAAACAAACCAGAGGGCATCAAGGAGATTCTGACTCATGGTGACCTCATTTGTGATGGAATAGATGGCTGATTTCTCTAAAGTAAATCACCAAGACTTTCTTCTGAGATGCCTGAACTCCAGTCTTCCACTTAGCACATTAACTGTTTGCACCACCCAATGATTCCCACTAAAAACATACTGAGAAATGTTCCAGAGAGATGAAAAAAAAAAAAAAAAAATCCACACTGAGAAAAAACACAAGGAATCCCAAACACTAAAAAGAAAAAGAAATCATCAATTAGGTATTTTACAGTAAAACTGCAGAATATCAAAGACTGATAATAATAATGATAAAAAGAGCAACCAGAGAGAAAATGTAGTTCATCTATAAAAGTGCAATTAAACTAGTAGCACACTTTCATCAACAACAATGGAAGCCAGAAACCAACGAGATAATATCTTCAAAGTGGTGGGGGAAAACAAAACAACTGCCTCACTAGAATTATATACTGACAATATCTATTTTTTTAAAATAAATATTGAGAACACATTACAGACAGTTTTGTATAAACAAAAATTAAGAGTTTGCCACTAACAGACTTTCCTAAAGGAATCTCTAAAAATCATAGATAATAATGCCTAATTTTTCTGTGAAAATGGAGTTCACAATTAAAATATTAGACAGAAAGTATATGCAGGTAAGTTACAAGGGAGTAATTGGAGTTAAAGTGTTCTAAGACTTTTGAAATGTTTGGAAAATAATTAAAATATTAATTTTAGACTTTAAAAGTGCATGAGAATAGGAATACATAGGAAAGAAGGACACTGGGGGAAGGTAAACCACAAGGAGGAAGTGGAAAGAAAGCTGTTAATTATGGGGATTGTAGTCAATGTCATGAAACAAAATGTATATGAGTTATTGTATGGAAAATGAATTTGGTCTGCAAACTTTCACCCAAATCATAATATATATCAATGTGAATGATCCACATTTATATGAAAATACATTCAGACTCTTAATGTATTACATTTTTTAATGTAATAATGGAAGAACAAATTAATTAAGATTCACAGATACTATTTTCATCTACTAGGTTGAAAAATTTTAAGGTATCTGAAAATGCAGGTGTTGGTAAGATTATGGATTAATGTGTATTCTCTTAATACAATCACATTGGAAAACAATTGCCACTATTTTAAATATCAGTACTCATTATGACTCATCAATTACACTTTTAAATATATACTGTATGCATTATTACATACCTTATATATACTTTAATTATTACTTGTAAATATGTCCAAAGGGTTATGTAAAGAATATTTATAAGAATGTTGTTCATAATAGGAAAAAAAAAATAACAAAATACAATGGAAATAACTAAAAAGTTCATTGACAATAAAATCAAATAAATAGTGATATATTTGTGCAATAAAATATCATCACTGGTGCTCAAGTAATGTCTTTTAGAAGGATCAGCACAAGGCTGGTCCCTATGAGATGGTGCTTAAAGATGTCTAAAATGTCTAGCTTTTCCAAACTGCTGTGACACTCCGTCATCTCTAACATCAATTCCTCCTTCTCCCCTCAGTATTCTCCCTCCAGTCTTAAGGTTCTGTATTTTGCTATAAGATCTCACAGAACTCACAAACTGCCAAAGAAATGGCTCACATATTTCTAGAGGTTGGCAGGTCCCAGCTGTTGGTCAGGCATCAATCTGGAGGATTCTCTCACTCACATGGTAGCAGGGGCTGATGAACCCAGATTAGCAGGTCTCAAGCCCCAAGAGCTGAGGGTGAGATGATGAAGAACCTGATGCAGGATCCAGAACAAGAGAGTGAATTTTGCCAGAGCATTCATATATATATACCTGCAAGGAAACTAAGGGTGATGATTTGAGTCACACCCTTTAATAAGGTGAGATTCAAGACACTTCCCACCCTAATCCTGCTTCATTAACATAACAGACAATTCATGCCAAAATGAGGCTATACCACTGGCATAGAGATAGGGATTTACAATATGTCACAAAATGGAGGACTATGGCTAGAATGGCCATATTAAGTGATTCATTGCATTGTAGGCCATTCTATGGCCTTTCTAGCCATTTTCCCTTTCATGCTTGAGCAATTAACTAACTTGTCCCTCCCAATCATTTTATCAATCCCAAGCAGTCATTAACAATTCAGTAGAGCAGAGTCCTAAGTTTGTTACTCAGGCACCAGCCATTCAGGTCTGCTGTAGGAGTCCATCTGATCTGGTTAGGTTCTCCAAAAGTTTGTCTGATTTTCACCCTTTCTGGCCTCTGATCAAATTTAACTGAGAGAAGAGTATTCCTCTGCTCTGAGTCTCTAGGTGTGTTAGGCTGGGTTCTCTAGAGAAGCAAAACCTATAAAGCTTAGAGAGAGAGAGAGAGAAAATTATCTGAGGAAAATGGCTCACACACTTATAGAAGCTGGCAAGTCCCAAGTTCCTGGATCAAATATCAAGCTGGAGGCTTTTCCCAGCTCACACAGCTGCAGAGGCTGATCAACTCAAGTTGGCAGGCAGTATACTGGCTGTTGACTCTGATGGATGATGAGTCCAAGATCACCAGGCCGAATGTTGGATTGGTCACTCATGGACAGTTGTAGGCAGCACAAGAGGATCTAGATCCACCAAGAGTCTGTCTTTTTTGCAGGATGTCTATATATATATATATATATATATATATATATATATGAAGCAGACCATACCCTTAGAGAAACTACCTTTCAATGGATTGGTGGTTCAAAACACATACATCTTATCTCATCTTGGGAGTAACCACATCACAACTGCTTAAACTGCTCAGAATCATGGTCTAGTAACTTGACACACAACCCCAACTATCATAGTCCACCCCTTGTCAATGTGGCAGTTGTACACATCTCCTTAACCATACATAATCTCTAAATAAGGACAATTATAAAGTCATATTTGCACCTAACATGATACACTAACACATGTACAACAGAGACATATTAACCCTGTTTACATTTCATAGTTAATAACAGAAGAAAAAAAAATATATTTGATGCACACATACAGTGAAGAAATATAACAATCATAGTCCTTATTTCTGCAACTGGTCATGTGGTTGTAGCTGATATTCAGAACTACCTTCTTCTACCACCCATTCCATATTTCCCTTGCCCTCAGCAAACACCTCAGCTAGTTGTGGTTCTTTGCCTGGTGGGCATTCACAATATCACACAAAGATATTCACAAATATCTTTACTCCTTTGGCCCATTCAGAGAAATCTATCCACATACCTCTTCCCCATACATCCTTGTCACCAATTTTCCAAACATGCTCCTTCCACATCCCATACCATCCAGCCAAGCCACTGGCCACAGCCCATGAATCTATATACAATCATACATCTGGCCATGTCTTGTTCCATGGAAAGTGAACATCCAGATGCATGGCTCAAAGATCTGCCCATTGGGAGGATTACCCTTCACCACTGTCCTTCAGGGAAGTCACAGAAAGGGACTGAAGTGTTGCTGCTGTCCACTTATGAATGGTGCCTGCATATTATGCAGAGCCATCTGTACACTACACACATTTTCTCTTCCTCAGTCAACTGATTATAAGGAACTCCCCATGAGGCCATAAGTGCAGACTGGGAGAGGGAAGGTAATGTGACTGGAGTAGAGACCATAGGTATTTGGGCCACTTCCTCATACAACTTACTTATTCCTTCAGGTCCTGCTCTAGCCTGATCTCTTATACACCACTTCCATTTAATGATGGAGTGCTGTAGTGCACATCCAACTTTATGACTCTGTGGGGCAGACAACACTCAGTTCATTATGAGCAACTCAGACATCACCACCTGATTAAATTTATGATAATCCACCGTCATTTTCCAAGATCTGTCTGCTTTTTGCACAGGCCAAACAGGCAAATCAAATAAGGATGTGGTTGGAATCACCGCCCCTGCATCCTTCAAGTTCTTGATGGTGGCAGTAATCTCTGCAATCCTTCCAGGAATGGAGTATTGCTTTTGGTTTGCTATTTTTCTAGGTAGAGGCAGTTCTAATAGCTTCCACTTGCCTTTTCCTACCATACTAGCCCTTGCTCCACATGTCAGGGATCCAATGTGGGAATTCTGCCAATTGTTGAATATATCTATTTCAATTATACGTTCTGGAACTGGAGAAATCACTACTGTGAGATGCACCTGAGCTAAGACTTCATCAATAATTTGATCTCCATATTCTCCTACTCTGACTGGTGGGTCACAGTGACACTTTGGGTCTCCTGGAATTAGTGTTTGTTCAAAGCTAGTATCCAGTAATCTCCAAAAAGTCTGATTATTTCCTTTTCTCTGTGAACAGTCACTCTTGTAATAAGCCTCAGATCCCTTTGGGGAATGCTGAGAGAAAGATTGACAGTATAAATTTTTGGCAATGTAGTGTGGTCCTTCCTCAAGGGGACCCAGCCTCCCCTTTGTTTAAGTCATTGTGGGTCTATAAACTGACTCAAGTCTGGGAATTGATTGAGGGGCCGTGACTCTGAATTCTGGTGATTCAATCCAGACTACTGTTCATGTGACCTAGAATTCTTCTGTTTATACAGATCAAGTAAATATTTAGTAGGTTTGCCATATATTTCACTCCTGGGAACACGATGCCTAAGGAACCAATGCCATAATTCCACACAAATCATAGTATTCTGATTACTGTTCTGACTCTGCTGTCCATTTTGGTAACCATGTCCACCTTGTCTTTGTCAATTAACTGCTGTCACTTGTCCCCTACTACCACAGGGTCCAATCAGCCCCATCATAGTTAAGTGTCTAAGTTCAATTAGGGCAGTTCCCACTGTCAAATCTGGTTTACATAAAATAGTAATCACAGCAGTCTTTAAGAATGTAGGGGCTCCCTTCACAAAAGTTCCTCACCATAGTGGTAAAACGTGTGTCCTCTGGGCTCTTCATTTCTGGGTCTAGGGGTAATCTGATAAATCCATTCCAACAGGCCAATTTCCTTATGCCTCTGGGTACCTTCTTCTACATTATACCAAGGCAGGTCTGGTGCTTCAACTTGACTTAAGATAGGCCACTGTATAATCTAAGCTTCAGTAAGCCAACCAAATAAACAATTAGATCCTTTCCTAACCTGTCAAGCTGAAACATTGAACAAAGAATCCATACTTAGTGGGCCTAAATCAATAAACTCAGACTGATCTAATGTTACATTCCTTGCACCATTATCCCACACCCTCAGTAGCCATTCCCAAACATATTCTCCAGGTTTCTGTCTGTACATGTTAGCAAAATCAAGTAGGTCTTTTTGGGTGTAGCATACCACTTCCTCAGTCATACTTTGTATTTCACCTTTTAGGGCTTGCTTGGACTTAAGCTTAGTTATAGGTCTAGCAGCAACAATGGATGGTTGGGGAAGTTTCTGAGAACATGCAGGAATGTCTTCCATGGCATCTACCTCAGGCAATGACCCAGGAGGAAGAGCTGGGTTAATCCCATCAAATGGAGGTAGAAGAGATAATGGTTTTATAGTAATCCCTTCAAATGGGAGGGATTCAACAGAATTTACCGGCTCTCCATATCCTTACTCTTGACTGTCTGGCCCTATGTTCCCATTCCAGGTTTCAAGATCCCATGTTTCCAAATCAATGCCCTCACTTTAACTTCAGACACCATTCTGGTTTGGCAATTCAATTGACTTTGCAATTCAGCTACCCATCCAATAAGACTCTGGGTTTGGTTTACAGCAATATCAGCTCTGTTACTAGAAGAAATAAAGCTTTCATTCAGGACACAACTGGAAACATTGAAGTCTTTATGCAGTGCTTTAGCTGTGACTCAGCTGCCCTGAACTCATCTTGTTCTTTCACCACTTTGTCTAGTATAAGTAGGACAGACAAGCTTTCTTCCTTGTACTCTTCATGCTGATTAAATTGCAGAAAAGTATCAAACATGCAATCACCCAGAGCCTCAGTTCTAAAAAATCTATTGGTTGTGCTATTTTGCATATTAATGTTGTCACTTCATGGCACAGATTAGCAGGGCCCCCTTTAGGATTAATCAAAATGGAGAACAAAAACAGAATCGGTGAGAACGAATTTATGAAAACCATCCTTATGATTTACTCTCTCTAGAACCACCCCACTCCTGGTACCAAATGTGTTAGGCTGGGTTCTCTAAAGAAGCAAAATCAATAAAGCTTAGAGAGAGAGAGGGAGGGAGAGAGAGAGAGGGGGGGAAAATTTATCTTAGGAAAATGGCTCACACACTAATAGAAGCAGACAAATCCCAAGTTCCTGGATCAAATATCAAGCTAGAGGCTTTTCCCAACTCACGCAGCTGCAGGGGCTGATGAGTTCAAGGTTGGCAGGCAGTATATTGGGTGCTGGCTGTTGACTTCAATGGATGACAAATCCAAGATCAATGGTCAAATGGTGGATTGTTCACTCACAGACAGTTGTAGGCAGCACAAGAGGATCTAAATCCACCGAAGAGTCTCTTCTTCCCAAGATGTCCATATATATGTTGGAAGCAAACCACACCCCTAGGGAAACTCTCTTTCAATGAATTGGCTGCTCAAAACATACATCTGATCTTATCATGAGAATAAACACATTACATTCTGAATGCTTAAACCATTCAGAATCGTGGTCCAGCAAGTTGACACTTAACCCCAACTATCACACTAGGTATCATCATGATGTTAGATTTCCCATGCTGCATATCCCATGTGTTCATTGCCTTACTTTCAACTATTATTTCTCCTTCCTTCCGTTTGTCATTTATTTTTACCCAAACTTTTATACCTTGGGAAAGGAAATCAGGTTCAGCAATTGAGCCAGCCCAGCTTGCCGGTAGCAAGACAAATCTAGCAACTTCTTCTCCCTCAGTCCACTCCTATTTATATGGTGTACAAAGCTAAAGGGCTATCATGACCACTAGGCAATATGCCAATATTCACTGTCAACCTCAATTTTTCCACATGGGGAAAGATACAATCCATCCTATCAGTTCCTTTGGAATTCTGGCAAATAGGTTCAGGGGTATAGTTACAGTCTCTTGTTTAGGGCTCACCACTGCCTCTGGCACCCATAGCTGTATCCCTAGTTCTGGGATCATAGCTTCCAGCAGAAAAAAGCAAATTCAGTTGATGTGGGGAATAATTGCACAGTAGCACCAGCATCCTCCTCCACCTCCTCTTCCCAGATCCCCAAAAGTAGTATAGGAATCTATACAGTGGTTATCTTCCCTTTGCCCACTTAATGTTGAGTATGAGCACACACTCATGAAGGTATGTGAGCCAGTCCATCATGCCTTTCTCTCCCTCCATTGTAGATTACAAATGTTTCAATTGCCATTGCAATTCTCTATCAAAGCATTACTCTGAGTATAGTATGTAACATGTTATGTCCATTTAACATGATGTTTTTTGACCCATTGTGTCACCCTGTGGGATGTAAAGTGTGTTCATTGGTTGGAGAAAATACAACTTGGTGGTGTTATCTTTTATTCTAATACCTTAATGGTGTTTTGGCATTTGCATCTGTCACAGGACATGAAAATCCCAATCCAGAATAAGTATTGATTCCTGTGAGGACAAATTTGTGGACACCTGGTGCCACTGACATCATTATTCCAATATAATTGACTTGCCATCTATGTGCAGGGCTTTTCCCTTGAGGAAGCTGTCCCATATTCTTTTGCCACCTATGCCTTTCTTGCTGACAGACAGTGCAGTCCTTATTGGCATTTTGTGCCTTGGAGGGTGTAAGAAGGATATGTCTAGATTCAGCCCATCTCTGCATTGCTGCAGAATTCCATATCCACTCATTTCATGGGCCCAATTGGCCACCTCAAGGGAGTGTACCAACATGTTTAGTTGCTCATTCCAATCACCTTCTAATCCAGGAAGTGGATTCTTCTGATAGGCATCAACATGGCCTACTGTAATTTACTTTCCAAATTCTCAGGGTATTTTCCATATGTCCATGTCTCACACGGGTATCCCCTTAATAGTCCAATTTTCCATCACCCATTTGCCTGACCATATAGTCAGGCCATTGCCACTGCCCATGAATCAGTAAAACTCCAAGCATATGAGCTCTCACCATTGCCCAATTCTTCTTCTCTGAAGAAAGCATGAAGTTCAGTCCATTGAGCTGAACTGTTCTTTCCTTCTTCAATCAGGGTCTTTCCATTTGTTGGTCTTAATATCAAGTCTAATATCTTAATGCTGGTCTTCACATGTCAAATGTTGTCCATGTACCCTGGAACTGCCATCTATGAACCATGCAGCCTTATACTTGTCATCAGAAAGTTGTTCATAGTTCATTGTCCAGGTTGTAATGGGCTATGGCAGCTTCTAGGTTGTTCCAGGGTAGGACTTATGGAAAAGTGGCTGCATGCTCATGGATGTACTGGAAGCCTCCCTGCATTTCTCCAGTATCTTGTTCTTGTATAAACCATCATTTTATTATCCAACTATTTGGGGCACAACCTTCTATATTAGAGTGTTTCTCTGACATCACCCAAGTCGTTATGGATATTTCAGATCTCATGATGATTTTATGTCCTTCTGTCATAGAGACAGTCTCAGTCAACATCCAATTGCAAGCGAATAATTGTCTTTCAAATAGCATGTAGCATGCTGCAACATCTGGAAACTTTCTAGTCCAGAATTCCAATGGTCACTGTAGGGTGACATTCACAGGTTTTGGCCATAACCTCTAGTCTGCATAAGCATGTGTGGCAGACACTTCCAAAATCACATCTGAATGTGGATAATAAGGGTCTAATACAAGGAAAGTGAAACTGCTGTCTGTAATTCAGACATAGCTTGCTGTTGCTCAGGCCCCCATTTGAATGAAGGTTTCTTCTAAGTGTTTTCATGAATGGAAGCCAGCAATATTCCCAGATGTGGAATATGTCCTTCAAAATCCAAATAGACAAAATTCATTTTCCAAATTCTAAATAGACCAATCAATTTTGTGCTTCTTGCTTAGCACAGTTAGTAACAGCAACTGATTCTTTGTTGCCTGTGTAATGTCATGGGTAGCTTCTAGCCAAGGTATTACTAAGAATTTCACCATTTGGGAAGAGTTCTGGATTTTTGCTGGTTTTATAAACCAGCCTTGGTTGGTCTTCTGGGCTGCCACCATTTTCAAATCCACCCTAGCCTGTTCTTCCATGCTTGATATTAACATAATATCATCAATGTAATGTATCACCATATTTGCAATCCACACCAAGTCTAAATCTCTTCTAACCAAACCACGGCAGTAAGCTAAAACCAAAAAAAAAAAAAAAAATCTGACTCATAGCGACCACCCTTGGGTTTCTGAAGTGGTATCACTATGGAAGTAGATTGCCCAACCTTCCTTCCAAGGAGTGGCTGATGGGTTTAAACCACCAACCTTCTGGATAGCAGTCAGATGCTTTAGGCACTACACTACCAGAGCAGTAAGCTATTGAAATTAAATAACTCAGTGGCAAAACATTGAAAATATATTTAGATACTTCCCATGTGAAAGCAAACTGTGGCTGGTTCTTTTCTGAGACTGGAATAGAAAGAAAACATTAGCAAGCTCAATCACTGAGTACCAGTCTCTTTTTGTTATTATTATTAGGTCCCATCAAGTCAGCTCCAACTCATAGTGACCCTATGTGCAACAGAACAAAATACAGCCCGATCCTGGGCCATATTCACAATCCATGCTGTGCTTGAGCCCATAATTGTAGCCACTGTGTCAATTCATCTCATTAAAAGTCTTCCCTGTTTTCACTGACCCATACTTTACCAAGCATGAAATCCTTCTCCAAGGACAGGTTCCTTCTGACAACATGACCAAAGTGCATGAGACGAAGTTTGGCCATTCCATTCTTCCAGAAGCCCATAGTATTTTCAATATTCACCAACACCACAATTCAAATTCATGAATTCTTCAATCTTCTTTATTCATTGTCCAGCTCTCACATGCATATGAAGCTATTACAAATACCATGGCTTTTGTCAGGCACATCTCAGTCTTCAAAATGCCATCTTCATTTTCAACACTTCAAAGAAGTCTTATGCAGCAGATTTGCCTAGTGCAATACATTGTTGATTTCTTTCTTCCTTTTTATTATTATTGTGATTTGAGTAAAATTTTACAGAGAAAATTCACTTTCCATACAGCAGTTCACATACACTTTGTCTCATGACATTGACTTCAGTTTACCACAATGCAACAGTTTTCCTCCTACTTCCTCCTGATAGTTACCTCTTCCCTGTGTCCATCCCTCCATGCACTACTGCCCCCTGAGCTCTCTCCCAGTGCAATAAACAGCCCTTCTTTCTCCCATGATTGATCTCTCCAAGGAGTGTATCTACCTGAGGTAAATGTTCAACTCATATGCCTGTCTTTTCTTTGGCTGCAAGTCACAGGTGTGGGTTCAATTCTAGACCTAAAGGGCAGCTAGGGGTCATAGTCTCAGTGGTTCCACCAAGCTCTCTCAGACCAGCAAACTGGATCCACATGTTGTTTTTTTTTTTTTTCCAAATGATTTTGAGTTTTGTTCCACATTGTTCTCCCTCTCTATCCAGGATCTCCTACATAGATCCCCCTCTGAGTGGTTGACAGTGGTAGCTGGGCACCATCTAGTTCTTCTGGTCTCACAGTCATCTAGATTGCAGATCACATGGTGTACCTCTCACTAGGACTAATTCTTTCCAAGAATCTTTGGTTCTCTTCACTCTCTTTTGCTCTGGATAAGAAGAGACCCATCGTTGCATCTAGATGACTGCTTGCAAGCTTTTAAGATCCCAGTCGCTACTCATCAAAGTAGGATGTGGAACAATGTTTTGTGTAGCATGTTATGCCAACTGAGCTTGGTATCCCCTTCACTATTGTCCTTAGCCCATAAGTTCAACTACTCACTCCCTCTGGGTAGCTGGCTGTGACCAAGAAGTGACTACAATCTTGTTCCTTGTCAGCTCTACTATGTTATTGTTGTTGCTATATGCCATTGAGTTGGACCCAACTCATAGCGACCCCTCCTTGGGTTTCTAAGGCAGTATCATTACGGAAGTAGATTGCCTCATCTTCCTTCCGAGGAGTGGCTGGTGGGTTTGAACCACCAGCCTTCTGGTTAGCAGTCAAGTGCCTTAGACACTATGCTACCAGAGCTCCTAAAAGTTATATAGTCTGTTAGTTATGTTTGAGAACAACAAATTTTGAAATTCCACATCTGCTTCCTATAATCGTAAGAAGAATTCTCTTACTCAGTAAAATAATATAAAAAGGATATTCTTCTGTTGTCCAGAGTATTTGAC
>NW_006921664.1:7913819-7915268 GCF_000298275.1 Orycteropus afer afer | reverse complement strand
CCTTCCGAGGAGTGGCTGGTGGGTTTGAACCACCAGCCTTCTGGTTAGCAGTCAAGTGCCTTAGACACTATGCTACCAGAGCTCCCATATACACCTGGGAATTCTTACCGATCATACAAATACACTTATAGAACCATTGTCTGCCAACCCTATACATGGTCTTGGGTACACTCTCTGCTTCACAGACATACCTAATACCTCAGCCTGTCCACCCATCTATCCACCCATATACCCATGCTTACCTTCACTGATAATGCAGTACCGTATGTGAAAAAAGTTCATCTTTGTTGTCTGCACCTCCCATGTACCTCTCTATGTCTTCCTCTTCCTCAATGCCACCATGTTGATCACTCACATTTGGTGCATTGCCCTTCTCTTCACCCAAATCAATACTTATATCTACCTATCGAACAGTGTTCCCTACCCTCTCCTCCCATGCCTGGTAGCCAACAAAGATAATTTCTTTCCATAGATAAACCTTTCCTTGACTTTTACAATAATGGACTAATACAATATTTGTCCTTTTGTGATTGACTTATTTCACTCAGCATAGTGTCCTCCAAGTCCATTAATGGTATGCAGTGTTTTGCAGATTTTAGGTTATTCTTTAGGGTTGTATAGTATTCCATTATGTGTATGTACTATAGTTTGTTTATCCATTCCTCAGTTGTTGGAAACCTAGGCTGTTTCCATCTTTTGGCTATTGTGAATAGTGCTGCGATGAACATGGGTGTGCATATGTTTCTTTTTGTCATGGATATCACTTTAGGATATTTACCTAGTAATGGAATGTCTGGGTCAAATGGTATTTCTAATTCCAACTTTTGAAGGAATCCCCATACTGCTTTCCAAAGTAGTTGTATCATTTTACAGTCCCACCAGCAGTGTATGAGAGTCCCAATCGCTCCACATTCTCACCAACATTTGTTATTTCTGTCTTGTTGAACTTTCCTACTAGTGCTAGACCAAAATGGTATCCATTGTTTTGATTTGCATCTCTCTAATAGCTAATGATCATGAGCATTTCTTCATATGTTTGCGGCCACCTAAATATCCTCCTTGGTGAAGTGTCTATTCATGTCTTCTGCCCGTTTTTGAATTGTATTATTTGTCTTTTTGTTGTTGAGGTGTTGGAGTTTTCTATAAATTTTAGAGATAAGTCCCTTGTCAGATATATCATTGCCACATATGTTTTTCCAATCTGTAGGTTCTCTTTTGACTCTTTGGGAGAAGTCTTTGCAAGCACATAAACATTTGATTTTTAGAAGGTCCCATTCATCTAGTTTCTCTTCTGCTGTTTGTGTATTTTGGGTTATGCTTGATAGTCTATTTATGCCATATATCAGGGCCCCTAAATTTGCCCCTTCCTTGAGGAACTCTATAGTTTTAGGTTTCACATTTAAGTCTTTGATCCATCTGGAGTTAGTTTTTGTGTATGATGTGAGGTAC
>NW_006921664.1:7913089-7913719 GCF_000298275.1 Orycteropus afer afer | reverse complement strand
TGTGAGGTACAGATCTTGTTTCATTTTTCTGCAAATGGATATCCAGTTTTTCCAGCACCATTTATTAACATTCTCTTCCCCATTTAATGGATTTTGGCTTTGTCAAAGATCAGCTGATCATAGGTTGATAGATCTATTTCTGGTTTCTGAATTCTATTCCATTGGTCTATGTGTCTGTCTTTGTACCAATATCAGGTAGTTTTGACTACTCTGCCTGTGTAGTAGGTTTTGTGATCTGGTAGTGTGAGATCTCCTACTTTGTTCTTCTTCTTCAATGTTTTGCTTCTCCAAGGTCTCTTTCCTTTCCATATGAAGTTAGTGATTGGTTTCTCCATATCCTTAAAGAATGTTGATGGGATCTGGACTGGGATTACATTGAATGTATAGATTGCTTTGGGTAGAACTGATATTTTCACAATGTTCAATTTTCCTGTCCACGAACATGGAATGATCTTCCATTTATGCAGATCTCTTATGGTTTCTTGAAGTAGTTCTTAGTAGTTTTCTTTGTACAAGTGTTTTGTGTCTCTGTTGTTGTTGTTGTTAAGTGCCGTCGAGTCGTTTCTGACTCATAGCGACCCCATGCACAGCAGAATGAAACACTGCCCGATCCTGCACCAGCCCCACAAT
>NW_006921664.1:7908826-7910086 GCF_000298275.1 Orycteropus afer afer | reverse complement strand
GTATCCCCCCCACCTGGGTCCCTGTGGCTGACTGTTCCTTTGTCTGTCTTCCTGTCTTTTAATCCCCTTTCTCCTGCTCTTCTGGCCTGCTTCTTTGGGGGTCCCTGAGTTTCCCCTCCTCACCTAATCCCTTTGGCTGATTGCTTTCTCTTTGTCTTCCTGGGTTTTACCCCTTTCTTCTGCTCTTCTGGCCTGCTACTCTGTGCTACGCTCATGCTTACCTTGCTCCCGGAGACCTGGTCCCTCTTGGGAGGGTAACAAGGGAAAGTGTTCAGCGCAGATCAGTGAGTAAGCACAAGCCCGCCCGTGCTTACCCTGCTCCCGGAGACACGGTCCCTCTCAGGAGGGTAACAAGGGAAAGTGTTCAATGCAGATCAGTGAATAAGCACAAGCCCGCCCGTGCTTACCTTGCTCCCAGAGACCCGATCCCTCTCAGGAGGGTATGATTTATTCCCAAGTATTTTTTTTTTTTTTTGGTAGATATTGTATATGGTATTGATTTCCTTATTTCTTTTTCAGCTATCTCTTTGCTGGTGTAGAGGAATCCAACTGATTTGGATGTTGCCATGATGCTAAATCTCTCAATTATTTCCAGTAGATTTTTGATTGAGTCTCTTGGGTTTTCTAGGTATAGGATCATATCATCAGCAAATAGGGATAGTTTGACTTCTTCCTTACCAATTTGGATGGCTTTAATTTCCCTTTCTTTTCTTATGGCCTTGGCTAGGACCAATGTTGAATAGAACTGGTGATAGAGGGCATCCTTGTCTGGTTCCTGTTCACAAGGGGAATGGTTTCAGTCTCTCTCCATTGAGTATAATGTTGGCTGTTGGTTTTGCATAGATGTCCTTTATTATATTGAGGAATGTCCCTTCTATTCCTATTTTGCTGAGAGTTTTGATCAGGAATGGGTATGGATTTTATCAATATGATCATGTAGTTCTTCTCCTTTCTTATATTTATGTGGAGGATGATGTTGATTGTTGTTCTGATGTTGCAAGATCCTTGCATACATGATATGAACCCCACTTGGTCATAATGAATGATTTTCTTGATATATTGTTGGAGTCTGTTGGCTAGGATTTTGTTGGTCATAATGAGTGATTTTCTTGATATGTTGTTGGAGTCTATTGGCTAGGATTATGTTGAAGATTTTTGCAACTATATTCATGAGGGATATTGGTCTGTAGTTTTCCTTTTAAGTGATGTCTTTGCCTGGTTTTGATATCAAGGTTATGCTTGCTTCATAAAATGAGTTAG
>NW_006921664.1:7906646-7907541 GCF_000298275.1 Orycteropus afer afer | reverse complement strand
TGATTTTGGCTCTTTCTTCTTTTTTGATGTGTTCATTTATTGCTATAAATTGGCCTCTGGTCACTGTTTTTGCTGTGTCCCAAAGATTTTGGTATGTTGTGTTTTCATTCTCCTTTGATTCAAGGAATTTTTGAATTTCAATTTTTATTTCTACTCTTACCCCATCTTTGCCAAGGAGAGTGTTGTTCAGTTTCCATGTGTTTACTCTTTTTCTGTTGATCTTCCTATTGTTGATTTCTAACGTGATAGCATTATGATCTGAAAAGATGCTTTGCAGTATTTCAATGTTTTTAAATTTATTAAGGCTTGCTTTATGGCCTAACATTTGGTCTATTATGGAAAATATTCCATGTGCACTGGAGAAGAATGCATATTGTGCTGCTGTTGGGTGAAGTGCTCTGTAGATGTTTATACGGTCAAGTTGGTGGATTGTATTTTTAGTTCTTCTGTATCTTTGTTGAATTTCTTTCCAGTTATTCTATCTTTCATTGAAAATGGTGTATTAAAGTGTCCTACTATGACTGTGGAGTCATCTATTTGACTTTTCAACTCTTTTAAAGTCTGATTTATGTATTTTGGGATTCTTTCATTGGGTTAATAGATATTTATTATTGTTATAACTTCATGTTCAATTGATCCTTTAATCATTATATAATATCCTTCCTTGTCTCATATGGTGGTTTATTTCTTAAACTCAGTTTGATCAGAAATTAATATTGCCACTCCTGCTCTTTTACGGCTGTGATTTGCTTGATATATCTTTTTCCAATCTTTGATTTTTAGTCTATTTTTGTCTTTGTCTCTAAGATGTGTCTCTTGTAGATAGCATATTGATGGGTTTTGTTTTCTTATCCAATCTGCAACTGTCTGTCTCTTGAGTGGTGCATTTAATCTA
>NW_006921664.1:7863167-7902850 GCF_000298275.1 Orycteropus afer afer | reverse complement strand
GAATCATTTCTAATTTTTCATTTATTTTGTCATTTTGTTCTTGTATTTTCTTCTGAAATTCTTCTGAGGTTTTGTCTGTGTTTTCTTTGGCCTGTCTCTCAATCCTTTGAAGATACCTAAATATAATTATTTTCAACTCCTTATCAGAGAGCTCCAATGCTGCTTCTTCCTCAGGGATGTGTCCTGGGTCTGTATCCTGCTCCCTTGTTTCTACCACTTTATCTTGCTTCTTTGTGTGGACTGCGATGATTTGTTGTCTCTGAGACATCATGGTGTTTTTGTATTTAGATATCTGTTAATTGTTTGTGAAGAGCAGCCAAGGGTGAGTCAGGCTGTTCTTGGTGGTTGTTTATCATTGGCCTGTTGGTGGAGAAGGAAGTGGTGGCTCTCACTCAGTAAGTGAGACTGCAGGAGGTGTGGGTGTAGTTGTGTCATATGGGGACTGTTACTATCTCTCCCTCAGTTAGACAAAAATAGCAATTGAATAACCATCCAAAAAGTAAAAGCAAATGGACAAAAAATACACCTTGTAATCAGACAGGAACAGTAACCAAAAAAAAAAGGAAAAAGGAAAAGTGAAGGAAAAAACAAAAAGCCCTTAAATATCTGGGCAGAGGGCAATAAGAGAAAAATGTAGAGAAGGAGAATAATGAAGAAGGAAAAAATAATTGCAACTAGGAACAGGGAAAAGAAAAAAAAAAGTTCAAAACTAGAACCTGGGAGGGGAAGGATAAAGAATAATAGTAAAAAGGACAAAAGTAATACTAACAGTAGTACTTATAAAACAGATGAAAACAAACAAACTAAAAATCAGAAGAAAAAAATTTGGGGAAGCCAAGACAAAGCACCCATTTTCCATCTGAGCACACAGAATGGGATGGAGTTCCTACTAGTCCAGAAAGTGGGTAAGAGTGAGGCATGGCCACACCTCCATTCACCAAGAGGGTATGGGGTATAAGAATAACAAGGGAAATGTTGCACCTTTCCAGTCATTGAGTCCAGAATATCCTTGGGGTTCCCAGCAAGTGGAGCCTGTTCTTAAGGCCCTTGAGTCAGGAAGAATACTGTCATTTTAAATATCCAAAATGGTCAAGCCATTTGTAAACATTCAAAATAGATGCACCCTCTGGACAGACAAAAGCCCACAGCTCAGCCCATCTTCCTCTTCGCTGCTTCCCCTTTTATTCCCCAGCCACCCATCAGTCCTCCTTGCAGTCCCTGGCTAGCAGGGCTGATTTTTAGATTAATTCTTAGGTCCTACCACAACTCAGCAATATCTAAGCTGTTTGTACCATCAGGATTGTTGCCAAACCACAGCTCCGTATGTTTCCTTTTTTTGGTGTTTTCATTCAAATTCTTCTGCTATTTGGAGTTTAGTCTTCTCTTCAAGGCTCAGGGGTCCAGGATTATCTTCTGTATCTGTGTTAACTGGTTCCCCTTTTCTTTATTGAAGAGGGTCTGTGCATTCTGCCTATTCTGCCATCTTACCCTGGAAATCATTGTCTGATTTCTTGATGGCTGTTTCTATGGGTGTAGATTGAGGATCCAAGTAAAATGAAAGTGCTCACAATTTTCATCTTTTTTCCATTTATCATGACATTGCTTATTGGTCCATTGTGAGGATTTTTATTTTATTTATGTTGAGGTGTAATCCATATTGAAAAATGCACTCTTTGATCTTCATTAATAAGGGCTTCAAGTCTTCACTTTCAGCAAGTAAGTTTGTGTCAACTGCATATCACAAGTTCTTAATGACTCTTCCTACAATCCTGATGCCACTTTTTTCTTCATATAGTACAGCTTCCAGGATTATTTGCTCAGCATATAAATTGAATAAGTATTGTGAAAGGATACAACCTTGACACACACCCATCCTTATATTTAACTATGCAGTATCCACTTGTTCTGTTTGAACAACAGCCTCTTTGTCCATGTACAGATTTTTCTTGAACACAATGAAATGTTCTGGAATTCCCATTCTTCACAATGTTATCCATAACATAGTGATCCACACCACTGAATAACTTTGCATAGTCAATAAAACACAGGTAAACATCTTTCTCATATTTTTTGCTTTTAGCCAAGATCCGTCTGACATCCCTAATTCCACATCCTTTTCTGAATCCAGCTTGAATTTCTGACAGTTCCTTGTAAATATACAGTTTTAACTGTTTTTGAATTATCTTCAGCAAAATTTTATTTGTCTGTGATATTGTTCAATAATTTCCATATTCTGATGGATCACCTTTTTTTGGAATGGGCACAAATACAGATTTCTTTCCATTGACGGGCTAGGTAACTATATTCTAAATTTCTTGGCATAAATAAGTAAGCATCTGCAGTGTTACATTTGTTTGTTGAAACATCTCAATGCATATTACATCAACCCTGGAGCCTTGTTTTTTGCCAGTTACCTCACTGCAGCTTATACTTCTTCCTTTATTCCCATTGGTTCTTGATCATATGCTACCTCCTGAAATAACTGAACATTGACCAATTCTTTTTGGTGCAGTGACACTGTATATTCCTTCCATCTTTTTTTTGATACTTCTTGCATTGTTCAATATTATGTTTATAGAATCCTTCAATACTTCAATTCAATGTTTGAATTTTTTTTCTTCAGTTCATTCAGCTTGAGAAATACTGAGCGTGTCCTTCCCTTTTGCTTTTCTAACTCCAGGTCTTTGCACATTTCATTATAATACTTTGTCTTCTTGAGCTGCCCTTTGAAATCTGTTCAGCTCTTTTATTTCATCATTTCTTCCATTCACTTTAGCTACTCTGCATTCAAGAGCAAGTTTCAGATTCTCTTCTGATACCTGTTTTGGTCTTTCCTTCCTATCTTGTCTTTTTAATGACCTTTTGCTTTCTTCATGTATGATGTTTCTGATGTCATCCCACAACTCATCTGGTCTTTGGTCATTGGAGTTCAATGTGTCAAATCTATTCTTCAGATAGTCTCTAAATTCAGGTGGGCTGTAATTAAGGTTGCATTTTGGCTCTCATGAGCTTGTTTTAATTTTCTACAGCTTCAACTTGAACTTATATATAAGCAGTTGATGGTCTGTTCCACAGTAAGCTCCTCACCTTGTGTTGCCAAAAGATATTGAGCTTCTCTATATTCTCTTTCCATAGAGCTAGTCTATTTGATTCCCATGTGTTCCTCTGGTGAGGTCCTCATGTATGGCTGTCATTTATGTTGTTGAAAAGAGGTATTTGCAATGAATAAGTTGTTAGTCTTGCAATATTGTATCATGAGATCTCTGACATCATTTCTATCACCAGTGCCATACTTTACAACTACCAATGAGTCTTCTTTGTTTCCAACTTTTGAATTCCAATCACCAGTAATAATCTTGATTGCATGTGTGGTCAATTTCAGGTTGCAGAAGTTGGTAAAAATCTGCAATTTCAAAAAAAAAAAAAAAAATCTGCAATTTCTTCTTTGGCATTAGTGGTTGGTGTATAACTTTGAGTCATAATAGCAGTAATTGGTCTTCCTTATAGGTGAATGGATAACACTGACAACACTGTACTTCAGGATAGATCTTGAAATTGTTTTTTGATGACGAATGCAACATCATTTGTCTTCAATTTATCATTACCAGCATAATAGATCATGTGATTGTCTGATTCAAAATGGCCAATACCAGTCCATTTCATCTCACTAATGACAAGGATATCAATCATTATGCGTTCCATTCCATTTTTGACAACTCCAATTTTCCACAATTCAAACTTGATACATTCCATGTTCTGATTATTAATGAATCTTTGCAACTGTTTCTTCCTGTCTTGAGTCATGCCTCATCAACAAATGAAAGTCTTCAAAGCTTTACTCTATCCATGTCACTAAGATCGACTTTACTCTGAAGAGGAAGCTCTTTTCCAGTCATATTTTGTGTGCCTTTCAACCTGAGGAGCTCATCTTCCAGTACTATATCAGACAATTTTTCACTGTTATTTGTAAGGATTTCAGTGGCCAATTTTTTCAGAAGTGGATGTTCCTGTCCTTCCCAGTCTGTCTCAGTCTGGAAACTGCTGAAACCTGTCCACCAAGGGTGACTCTGTTGTTATTTGAAATACCAGTGGCATAGTGTCTAGCCTCACAGCAACACACAAGCCACCACAGTATGACAAACTGACAGATGAGTGGTGGCCAGTCTCCTTTAGCCTACTCTGTTTTCACCACTAACAACATGTCTGGAACAGCTGAAGCAACCAGTGGCACTACTTATCCAGGCCTTGATAGTCTATTGTCAGCCTCCATTAGTTGTCTGCCTTTGTCACATGTCATACAGGACTATGACACAGAAAATTTGTATAACACCAAGAGTCCATCCTTTAGCATGTCTTTAATCAAAAAAGTAATATACTTTTGTCCACTAAGTATCCTCTACTTCTTTAAATTAACAACTTGAATTAAATCAGGCACTTTTAATTATTCTCATTTAGTATTTCCAATCAATACTGTCCTAAGAACAGACTAACACACTTTCAGTTTTACAATATTAAGTAGAGGGAGTTTTTCCTAATTAGACATAATATCCTTCCCAATAGTACATTCAGGTAAGGAAGATGCAACTAATTCACACAAAAATATTTTTAAATCTTCCAACTCTCACCCAAACTTTCATCTTGACAGGTTTTGTAATGACAGTACATTGGGGTCCTAGGTCCAAGAGCCCCCAAAACCTCTCTTTCCCTCCTGGTCATTTTATCTGCACTTGTACATATGGCCTCTGGTTCCCTGCTAGGGAGCTGGGCTTGGTTCAGTGCTGTAATCTACCCTTACATTCTTTTGTTCTTTTCTCCCTGCCATTGCAGTTATTACTGAAAATAGCAACCAAGGAATTGTATGTCTCACCATTTCTTATCACTCTATATTTCCATTTGTATCCAACTAGACAATTCCTCAGGAGATAGATCCACCACTCCTAAATCCCATGAATAGCTTTTGCCTTGGGTAACTGATTGCAACATAATAGCTGCTTCAATCCATGGGTGTTTTTATCCCATCCAGAAACCAAACGTTTCTTATTCTCCTGTTTATCTTCTTTTTTCCACAACCACATATTCCAGTAAGTCTTGGCCATTGCAATAAACTCCACCATCCTGACACCAACTGCTTGAATAATCTCTTTTAGAGGGATCTGCACAAGTCTGGTCTCCATGAAGCTGAGGTTAAAGATATACCTAATGTCCAGATTTTCCAAACTGCTGAACCACTCCATCATCTTTAACATCAACTCCTCATCCTTCCCTCAATACTCTCCCTCCAGTTTTAGAGTTCCATATTTTGCTGTAAAGTCCCACAGAACTCACAAACTGCTAAGAAATAGGCTCACATGGTTGTGGAGGCTGGCAAGTTCCAAACCTGTGGGTCAGGCATCAGTCCAGAGGATTCTCTTCACTCACATGGTAGCAGGCACTGGTAAACTCAAATCAGCAAGTCAGATGACTAGCTGTTGTCTCAAGCCCCAAGAACCAGGGGTGAGATGATGAAGAACCAGATGCAGGATCCTGAGCAAGAGAGTGACCTTTGCCATAGCATTCATGTATATACCCTCAAGGAAACTAAAGGTGGTGACTTGAATCACACTCTCTAGTAAGACAGGACTCCACCCTAATCTTGCCTCATTAACATAATAGACAATTCACCCCAAAACAAGACCTTAACCACAGGCACGGAGGCTAGGATTTACAATACATCACAACATGAAGGACTATGGCTAGAAGGATTACATTAAATAATTCACTGCAATTAGGAAAACAAATAAAACCATGCAAAATGTGGATGTTGTGTGAAAAATGCAAGTCACAGAAACCATATAATATGATATCACTTCTACAAAGCTCAAAAAAGCAAGCAAATATAAACAATGTAATTAGAAATATGCATATATGTGATAAAACTATTTTAAAAATAAAGAAATACAAAAATCAGAATAATGGTCTTATGCATGTTTTGGAGCATAAATCATTACAATAAAAAATGCAAATAAGCCCACCATCTAATTTCAGAATGAGAAGGTCAGAGTCAAATGAAATGGCATTGGAAATATTGTATTTACATGTTACTTACATTCTTTGTATGTGTCAAATACTCCATGTTAAATTTTTTGCAAATCTCAATAATTCAATACCCATAAAAATAAAACCACATATAAAAAACACAGCATGAGATCTAAAACTATAATCTTCTTATTTGGAATTAAGTAAAATTTTCCTTAAAATTTATTTGCATAGGATTAGAAAATGTGAGGCTTAATTCACATTTGACCCCTTCTGTGGCCATGGCCTGCTTATAAACCCCTGCAAGTGCATCCTGAGTTCCCCCTCTGTGCCAACCATGGGACCAAGTGGTATGGACACAATGGTGGATAATACAGACCTCATGAGAATGTTACCCTTTCAATGTTATCAAGTCTTTGTGTGTGTGTGTGTGTGTGTGTGTGTGTGTTTGCCATCAAGTCTTTTTAGGACTCAATATATCTTTCATACATTTCAAAATACTTAGGAACCATACATTCTGTTCTAGGATAGAATAAACAAAGCCAAACCCATTGCCATCTAGTCAATTCCAACTCATGGTGACCCTATGTGTTGTAGAGCAGAAGTGTATTCCATAGGATTTTCTTGGCTATAATCTTTGCAGATATACATCACCAGACCTTTCTTCTGTGGTGCCACCAGGGTGTGTTCAAACCACCAACCTATAGATTAGTAGTCAAGTGCAAACTTTGTGCCACCCAGTGACCTTTTGAGCAGTATAAGTATCTTCAAAATGTACATAAAGTAGTAGGCTTTTACGCTGGATGAATTACTAAGAAGAAGAAAGGGGAAATTCTAATTTTTAAGCTTTGGCAGTCTTTTTCTAAAAGGTAAAATAAAGAGGCTAAAACAAGATTCCATGGTCTCAGGAGACATCAAGCTCAATTGACGTCATATCTTACACAAAAACATTGTTCTACATCCTACTTTTATGAGTCATGACTGGGATCCTAAAATCTTGCAAGCAACTATGAGTCTCTTCTCATCCAGAGCAAAGAAGAATGAAGAAAACCAAAGGTGCATGGAAACAATAAGTCCAAGAGATTGATAGACCCTGTGATCCTCAGCCTATATGACCATGAGACCAGAAGAACTAGATGGTGCCTGGTTACCACTGTCAACCACCTGGAGGGGGATCAGTGCTTCAGATCCTGGATAGAGTAGGAGAACAATGTGGAACAAACTCAAAATCATTAAAAAAAGAAAAAAAAAAAACAACAGGTTTGCTTGTCTGATAGCTAGAACCTGGTGAGACCCCTGAGAGTATGGCTCCTAGTTACCCTTCAGGTCTGGAATTGAACTTACTCCTGTGGCTTCCAGCCAAACAATAGACAGACATAGGGGTGAAGAATACGGTAGAAGACATAGGGACAGAGAATAAGAGTGAACATTTAAATCAGGTAGATACACTTCTTGAAGCAAGCAATCGTGGGAGACCAGAAAGGCAGTGTTTACACAGGGAGGCCACTCAGAGGGTGGGAGTGCATGGGAGGGAAGGACATAGGGAAGAGATAACTATGAAAAAAAAAAAAAAAAGATTCTAAAAGTCTCTGAATGTGGTAAAATATCTAGAAGTTTCGGACCTAGTTGAAGGGATGTTTTTCATTTCCTGAGGAACAAAAATATTGCAGGAGACACTTCTCTATGGTCATTTCATGAGTTCTGACTCAGTAGATCCCTGAAAGACTCATGAAGAGAAGAGAAAGTTCAAATCTATGGAAAATTGAAAGTTCAAATCTATAGAAACTTCCAAATACCTATGCATAGTTTTAAGAAAGGTGATTTCTATCTTCTTTTAGACTTACTCACTCTGGAGAATGGACAAACCTGGATGAAATATATGTACATGTTTTTCTGTTACAGTCACAGAATACTTCCCACAACTCACTCCATTTCCCCTCCAGCACTTAGTCAGACTTGGAGAGAAAACCAGAGCTTTAATCTGGAGTGAAATATATGTATATACATTCACATTACTGAATACTCCTAAAGTGTGAGGATGCAATAAGAGAGAAGGGTTTTCTCTTAATGGAATATTTACATAAATGTGATTGTCTATATTTGATCTGACTCAAGAATCAATGTGCAATAAACTACAGCATCCAATTTATTTAGTTTTACCTTTCAAGAGATCAAGGAGCATATACAATCTAGATGATTTTGTGTTTCAAGTTTCATCATTAAGGAAACATTTTATACCTACCTGGAAATAAAGAGTCCTTTTGTGGTACAAATGGTTAAATGCTTGGTTACTAACTGAAAGGTTGGTGTTTTGAATTCACCCAGAGGCACCTTGAAGGAAAGGCCTGTTGATCTACTTCTAAAAGGTCACAGCCATTGACAAATCTACTTTGGAGCTCAAGTTCTACTCTGACATATATGGGGTTGCCATAAGCAACTGGATTGATTTGATTTTTGGTTGGAGAAAAGGGAGACTAGGAAACCAAATCTGCACGTCCAACTCAAGAAATTCGAGATTCTAAAGTAGAGTATTGTTGGGTAATATTTGCATGTGGACTTGATAGGCCTTCTTGGAGAAATAAAGAGGAGAAATTAAGGTCAGGTTGTTGGACACTAAAATGTTAATGAAGAATTTAGACAATGTATTTCTGTTAGCCTCAGAGCTATGGTTAAACACAGATGGTTAAACACTCAGCAGCTGAGTGTTCCCTGCCCAAGGAGAGACAGGGAACATACCTCAAGATACTAGAAGCCCAAGATTCTTGGATTCTGTCAGTGAATCTCAGTTAGAAATGAGTAGAGAGGTGTTGATTAGTTTCATTATATTGTTCTCTGGCTATATGGAAGAGAATATGGCCCAGATTGGTCCAGACAGGGCTATTATAATAAACCATGCTGCAATTTCCACTGAAGATGCTGCATCTTTACCTCCAACTAACAAATTAAACCTGGAAACACTGGTGGCAGAGTTTTCTTTCATTGACAGAGTTGTAGCCTTGGAAACAATGAGAGCAGTTAGTGAATGTTGAATGAAGTTATGTAGTGGAGGACAACATGGCTTTGTCCAGACAACAAAACATGAACAACCATCAAGGAGAGGCTCTATGAGCTACCTGAGACACTGGTGGAAATGAGAAAGATTTAAGGGGTGTCTCATTGTCTTTGTAAACTGGAGACTAGAAACACAAGAGTGATGAGATTATTCCATGGTCTTCGAACTCCTTGCTTCTTAGGGTCTGAACCTTTGAGAATGGAAGTGATATTTTCAGTACCCCTGTGATTGTTAACAAATCCTTAACTTTTCACCTTTACTATGGCTGGTGTTATCTGAGGAAACAAGAGTTCCAAATGCTTGACCAAGGTATTCTAGCAGCCATTCCAGATAGCATTATATAGATAAGAATCAAAGGAAAGATTTAAAGTTAGCAGGAAATCTATAATTTACTCCACTGAGGCTTAAAAATAAGAAACAAGGGCAGCATTTGCCTTGGGATAAATCCAAGAAGGCAGGAAGGGAAAGGAAAAAAGGATGGAGGGAAATAGTAAACACAGGGAGGAAGTGGGAAGAGTGCTGTTACATTGTGGAAATTACACTGAATGTCACAAAACAAAATATGTGTGAATTGTTGAATGGAAAACCAATATGCTCTGTAAACTTTCACCCAAATCACAATAAAAAATAATCAAAGAGAGAGTAGTCATTTTTCTTTTTCCTTTTTTCTTTCTGTTTTTATTTTTATTACTCTAAAATTTCTGTGTATGTGTGTGTGTCTATATATATGTATGCATATGTATGTGTGTGTGCATGTATTTAAGGACACCAACCATTGGAATCTATTTAATTTCATTTTCCCTACAGAAGATTTTATTATCAATTTGTTGTATTTCTCTCTTGGACTTTTTCTATGAATGTTCCTATACTTACACAGTAGGCAACTTTGGGCATGTTGCTTTACCTCTGTGCCTAAGATTCCTCATCTCTAATGTGGTGTCCCTGGGTAAGACAGATGGTTAAACACTCAGCTGCTGAGTGAATGGTTGGAACTTCAAATTCACCCAGAGGTGCCTCTGAAGAAGGATTAACAGTCTGCTTCTTAAAGATCTCAGCCACTGAAAACCCTAGGGAGTATACACATAGGGTTATTGTGAGTAAGAATCAGCATGACATCAACTAAAAAATGTGGATAGTAATAGTACACATCCACTCCTTGGAAGGAAGGTTGGGCAATCTACTTCGTAGTGATACTGCCTTGGAAACTCAAGGAGGTGTCACTATGAGTCAGATTCAACTCCACAGCAGTGAGTTGAGTTTTCATAGAGCCATTGTGAATTTTGTATGAGATACCATGTATGAAACAATTAGTACAGGGACTGGCTTATGACATTTTCAAACATTATTAAATCTATATCTTTCCACACAGTTTTATTTTATGTACTTTTATCTACACAAATGGAATCAGGCTCTATGTATATTTACAAAACCTGCCTTTTCATTTAGCAATATATCTTAGAGATCCTTGGGAAATTTGAAGAGGAATGTTTGGCATTCATCATTACAAAGAACTTTCTTCAAGATCTGTCCTAAAATACAATGCTGTCAGTGATAGGATAATATCCATACACCTACAAGGAAAACCAGTTAATCCTACTATTATTCAAATTTATGCACCAACCACGAAAGCCAAAGATGAGGAAATTGAAGGTTTTTATCAACTTCCACAGTCTGAAATTGACCAAACATGCAATCAAGATGTGGTAATTATCACTGGTGTCTGGAATACAAAAGTTGGAAACAAAGAAGAATCACCGGTAACTGGAAAATTTGGCCTTGGTGACAGAAATAACACTGGATATCGCATGATAGAATTTTGCAAGGCCAACAACTTGTTCATTGCAAATACCTTTTTTCAACAGCACAAATGGTGGCTATACACATGGACTTCACCAGATGGAGTACACAGGAATCAGACTGACTACATCTGTGGCTAGAGACAATATAGAAGCTCACTATCTTCAGCCAAAACAAGGCCAGGAGCTGATTGTGAAACAGACATCAACTGCTCATATCCAAGTTCAATTTGAAGTTGAAGACAATTCAAACAAGTCCATGAGAGCCAAAATATGACCTTGAATATATCCCTCCTGGTTTAGAGACCATCTAAAGAATAAATTTGATGTATTGAACACCAGTGACCAAAAACCAGAAAAATTATGGGATGACATCAAGAACATCAGCTAAAGAAAGCAAGAGCTCATTAAAAAGACGAGAAAGGAAGAAGAGACCAAAATGGATGTCAGAAGAGACTCTGAAATGTGCCCTTGAATGGAGAGTAGCTAAAGCAAATGAAAGAAATGACAAGATAAAATAGCTGAACAGAATATTTCAAAGAGCAGCTTGAGAAGACAAGGCCAATTATTATAATGAAATGTGCAAAGACCTGGAGTTAGAAAACCAAAAGGGAAGAACACACTCAGCATTTCTCAAGCTGAAAGAACAGAGGGAATAATTTAAGCCTTGAGTTGTAATATTGAAAGATTCTATGCACAAATAGGAGCTCTGGTAGCATAGTGCCTAAGGCACTTGACTGCTAACCAGAAGGCTGGCAGTTCAAACCCACCAGCCACTCCTTGGAAGGAAAGTTGGGCAATCTACTTCCATAGTGATACTGCCTTGGCAACCCAAGGAGGGGTTGCAATGAGTTGGGGCTGACTCGATGGCACACTACAACAACAACAACATGCACAAAATATTGAATGATGCAGGAAGCATCAAAAGAAGATGGAAGGAATACACAGAGTTACTGTACCAAAGATCTGGTCAATCTTCTTCCATTTCAGGTAGTGGCAGATGATCAAGAACCAATGTTATTGAAGGAAGAAGTCAAAGATGTACTGAAGGAATTGATGAAGAACAAGGATCCAGGAATTGATGAAATACCCACTGAGATATCTCAACAAACAGATGCCCTGCTGGAGGCACTCACTTGGCTATGCCACGAGATTTGGAAGATAGCTATGTGGACAACTGACTGGAAGAGATCCATATTTGTAACCATTCCAAAGAAAGGTGATCCCACAGAATGTGGAAACTATCAAACAATATCATTAATATCACATGCAAGTAAAATCTTACTGAAGATAATTCAAAAACAGTTAAAACAGTATACTGACAAAGAACTTCCAGAAATGCAAGCTGGATTCAGAAGAGGACCTGGAACAAGGGATATCATTGCTGATGTCAGATGGATCTTGACTCAAAGCAAAGAATACCAGAAAGATGTTTACTTGTGTTTTATTCACTATTCAAAAGCATTTGATTGTGTGGATCATAACAAATTGTGGATAACATTGAGAAGAAAGGGAATTCCAGAACACTTAATTGTACTCATGAGGAACCTGCACATAGACCAAGAGGCTGTCATTCAAACAGAACAAGAAGATACTGCATGGTTTAAAATCAAGAAGAGTGCATCAGGGTTGTATCCTTTCACCATATGTATTCAATCTGTATGCTGAGCAGATAATCCAAGAAGCTGGACCATATGAAGAAGAACGTGGTATCAGGCTTGGAGGAAGAATCATTAACAACCTGTGATATGCTGATGACACAACTTTGCTTGCTGAAAGTGAGGATGACTTGAAGCACTTTCTGATGAAGATTGAAGAATACAGTCTGCAATATGGATTACATCTCAATATAAAGAAAGCAAAAATCCTCACAACTAGACCTATGAGCAGCATCAGAATAAATGGAGAAAAGATTGAAGTTGTCAAAGACTTCACATTGCTTGGTTCTACAATCACTGCCAATGGAAGCAGTAGTCAGGACATTAGACGATGTACCTCATTGCCCTCGAGTCAGATCTGACTCATAGCAACCCCTCCTTGGGTTTCCGAGGCAGAATCACTATGGAAGTAGATTGTCCAACCTTCCTTCCTAGGAGTGGCTGGTGGGTTTGAACCACCAGCCTTCTAGTTAGCAGTCAAATGACTTAGGCACTACTTCACCAGAGCTCCTAGTATAGAGGGCAGAGAGCACTAATACTATGTCATTTTCTCATTTGTGCTTGCTCATTTTCCTCCCAGTCAGTCGTTGTTTTAGACCATTTGTTCTGTTGATGAGGGAGTCCCTGGATGATGCAAATTGTTAACATACTCAAATGTTTGTTTTCTTTATATTGAGGTGTAATCCACATGAAGACTGTAGTTTTAATCTTCATCAGTATGTGCTTCAAGTCACCCTCATTTTCAGCAAGCAAAGCTGTGACGTCTGTGTATCACAAGTTGTCAATGAGCCTTCCTCCAATCCTAATGCCATGTTCTTCATATAGTCCAGCTTTTTGGATTGTTTGTTCAGCATACAGATTGATTAAGTATGATGAAAGGATACACCCCTGATGCACTCCCTTCCCGATTTTAAACTATGCAGTATCCCCTTGTTGTGTTTGAATGACAGCCTCCTGGTCTATGTTCAGGTTCCTCATGAATATAAAATTAAGTGTTCTGGAATTCCCATTTTCTCAATGTTACTCATAATTTGTTAAGATCCAATTCCACAAACTGGAATGCTTTTGCATAGTCAATAAAACACAAGTAAACATCTTTCTGGTATTCTTTGCTTTGAGTCAAGATCCATCTGACATCAGCTATGATATCCCTTGTTCCATGTCCTCTTCTGAATCCAGCTTGCATTCCTGGAAGTTTTCTGTCAATATACTGCTGCAACCATTTTTTAATTATATTCAGTAAGATTTTACTTGCATGTGATATTAATGATATTATTTGATAATTTCCACACCCTGTGGGATCACCTTTCTTTGGAATGGGTACACATATGGATCTCTTCCTGTCAGTTGCTCATGTAGCTGTCTTCCAAATTTTTTGGCATAGCCAAGTGAGTGTCTGCAGTGGGGCATCTGTTTGTTGAAACATCTCAATAGGTATTCTGTTAATTCCTGGAGTTGTTGTACAACTGGTTGGTTTTAATTGATAGGAGTGATTTTGGTTCTACTCTCTATTTTCCAAAAGGATGAATTTATCATTCCATGTGCATATAATAGAAGTTCCTGCGTGTCGTGAAGGGTTTGCTCTTTGGTACTAATGAAAAATTCATGGTTTGAAGCCACCCGGTAGCATCATAGAAGAAAGGCCTGATGATCTGCTTCCATAAAGATTATAGCCAAGAAAGTCCTATGGAGCTCATTTCTACTCTGTAACACATGAGGTTGTCATGAATTGGAATTGACTTGATGGCAAGGGTTTGGTTTGTTTTGTTTTTTTGTTTTTGCTGTTGTTGCTGTGCATACAATAAAATATTTAAAAAAGGAAAGAGTAAAAACGTTAAGTTCTGGGGAAGGAGTGGCATGCATTCCTAATTGCATACATAAAACACCATGCTTTTCATTTTTCACTGCAGTCAGGAAGGCTCATTAAAAAACCACCTCAAAACTCAGAGGCTTAAAACCACACAGGTTTATTTCTCACTCACCTTACATCCATTGAGGTTTGTGTGGGGGTCTGTTCCACCATGTTCTCAGTTCAGGACCTAGCTGATAGATCAGCCATCACCTGGAACATTGCCCATTGCATTGGCAGAGAACACCAAGACCATGGTGAAGGTCTAACTGGTGGAGTTGGCCCTCACATTTCAATGACTGAAGCAAGTCAAATGGCCACACCTAACTTCTAGCAGGTAAAGAGGAAATTTCTACCATGCTCTAAAGGAGCAAGAACCAGAATATCGATGAACAGCTCCAATGAGTGCAATATTATTTTCTTTGTAGTGCCTAAGACATTTCACTGCTAACTAGAAGGCTGGCGGTTCAAACCCACTAGCCACTCTTCAGAAGGAAGACTGGGTAATCTACTTCTGTAGAGATACCACTCAGAAACCCAAGGAGCAGTCACTTGTTGTTGTTGTTGTTATGTGCCGTCGAGTCAGCCCTGACTCATAGCGACCCCTCCTTGGGTTTCCGAGGCAGTATCACTACGGAAGTAGGATTGCCCAACCTTCCTTCCAAGGAGTGGCTGGTGGGTGCATGGGAAATGGCTCGATGGCAGTGAGTTTGTTTGTTTGTTTTTTGAAATCCAAATATTAATTTCTCTTATAGCAACTATAAGCTTCCAAGGAACTCTTACAGGTTTGCCTCATACTGCTAAAGGGGAATTTTGCCTCACAAATTTGGACCATTCTAAGAGACCACCTCTTGCCCTAAAAAAGTATCAAAATCTAATAGGAATAAAACAAAAACAGAACCATCATTCAGTTTCTAGCACTGTAGTGGCTTCTCTGTTGCTGTGACACTCCGATCGTGAGTTGGAGTCTACTCAATAGCAGCTAATAACAATATAAAAAATGTCCCCATGATTGTACATATTCTAGATCCTTCATTTGGAAGAGTAAATGGGTAAGAATAGCCAAGGATATTTGAAAAAAGAAGATAAATTGTTGCTAATAGGTGTCCTCTGCCATCCTCACAATAATTACTCTCTCTCTCTCTCTTTATATATATATATAAAGATATATATATATATATATATATAAGAGCCCACTATTGCAGTCATTGTGTTAATCCATCTCAGTAAAGGTTTCTCTTTTTGACCTTCTCCTTTATCCTTCTCCAGAGGCTGATCACTCCTGACAACAAGTTCTAAGTAAGTAAGCTGAAGTCTTGCAACCTTGCTTCTATAGAATGTTGGGTGTACTTCTTCCAAGACAAATTACTGATAATTAATTTTTAATGAAGACAATAATATAAATTCTCTTTAGTTAGGTATCCTTATCTGTGAAATTCTCATTTGCTAAGCAACAATGAAAGGAGGCTTGGTGGTGAAACAGTTAAAAACTCAGCTACTAACTGAAAGGGCTGTGGTTGGAACTCACCGATAGTTCCATGGCAGAAAAGACCTGATGATATGCTCCCTTCAAGATTTCAACCTGGGAAACACTATGAGACAGTTCTACTCTATCTCACAGGGTCACAGTGAGTCAGAATTTACTCAGTGGTACACAATAAGAAGCCGTAATGGAGTTGGAGCCAGGAAAAAAGTTATGAGATGTGACCCCAATCTAAACGTGAAAGGGAAGGATAGGTGAATTTGGCTCTGCCAATCACAGAGATTCTTGAAATAGACATGGAGAAAAAGGCAGGAGAGGCAGGAGTGGAAAAACCAGGAGATAGGTATATAGGTCACGGGGAGGACTAGGACAGGGCACTTTTGTTTCTATTTTATTAGTATTCTGGAAGGAGATACTTTAGAAGGCTTTCTCTGTACTAACCCAAAAGAGTCCCCATCAAAATAAACTCAACAAAACAATATGGTGATGCTCTGCTAATTTTTTTTCTGAGCCAGGTTACTTCCTCATGTTATACACAGGATCAGATTGGCCCAGGCCCTGTGAGGGCACTGGAAGGCCAGTAAGACTGCTTTGGCAGCCTTTTATTGGTTGACTGCTAAGCCAGAGGCCAGTGGTGGGTGGGCATTGGCTCTAAGGGTTTCACAGCACTTGCATGAAGCAGGTCAAGACTAGGTCTGCCAGGAAGGGATGGCAGACCCTGACCACACTGAGAGGCACCAAATCACATTCCGCCAAGGACCGACCTGAGCTGCATGTGATCAGGAGGAAAAAGTAAAGCCAGAGAAAAACCATCCAGACCTGAAACCCTCTTCTTTGCTGCCTCCCGGACCAGTAAGCACCTTCATCAACTTATACACAATCCTAAGGAACTTGTTCTGGTTATCTAGTGCTGCTCTGACAAGAATATACTACAAATGGGATGGCTTAAAGAAACAGGAGTTTATTGTCTTACAGTCTGAGTTCAAAGTGCCAGGCTCTAGGGGCTGGGTGATAGCCCCTCAAACTTGGGGTCCAACTCTGCCTCCTGCTCCTGACCCACTGGAGTTAGAGGCATTTTTTCACTTGGACAGCTGCTGGCTGCTGAGGCTGACAAGCCCAAGGTTGACAAGTAAAAAGGTACAGTCTCAATGTTACCAAACCACACGGCAGGCCATTAATTCAAGTCCATTAAAAATCCCAAGATTGGCAGAGCATGGTAGGAAGCTGAACAATGACTCAGCTATATGCAGGGTTCAAGCATGCCATAAGCTACAGACTATCCCCAAGTCTTCTACTTATATACAGGGAGCACATCCCAAAGACAGCTACTCAGCTGCTTGTGGTAGATCCCACCATGGAGTTGATTGCCAGTCTCATCATGGGGAATAACTACCATCAGCTGCCCAGCCACTCATCCAGATCCTGCCAAGTTGACCTACAAATTTAACTACCACAGAACTGAAATAGGAAGTAAACCATCTTGAAAGGATGAGTTTTTATGCAACTAAAAAAATGAGTTCTTTAGTGTTCGATTTGTGGGGTCAGACTGAGATAACTGGATGGAGATGGGTATCATAAGGAAGATCATCTCATTTATAGTAGAGGATTTAAATCCTGGCTGCATGTTGAACATTACAAACACTTGGAGAGGTTTTAGAAAATGCTGTCATGCTACCCTCACATACCCCCCACACACAAAAAACTCACCCTTATTGAGTCAGATTCGACTCATAGTGACCCCTCCTTGAGTTGCTGAAGCCGCATCACTACAGAAGTAGATTGCCCAATCTCCCTTCCAAGGAGTGGCTGGTGGGTTTGAACCACCAGCCTTCTGGTTAGCAGAAAAATGCCTTAGGCACTACACCACCAGTACCCCCACTCAGACCTATTAAATCAGAGTCTCTATTGGAAGAAGTTGGGTGTGGGTGAAGGTATATACATATACACGGACATATAATATATAATTTACCAAATGTTTATAATCCATGAGTATGAGTTATATAATAAAAATAAACAATGTTATTAAAGGACCTGTCCCCACAGACACTCCAGGACTTGTGGAATTCACTCAGGAGCTATTGCTGTTGGCTTCCAGTTTCCAATGGGAAGATCTTACTATTCACCTTCCTAGCTTCTAACCTTCATCTCCTGGCTCTGAGTTCAGAGCTCTTTTTTCTCCCTTTGGCTCAGAATCTCCTTGGACTGGAAACTAGTAGTGCAATCTCTGTTCTCTTTAACACAGCTCATCCTAATCTTGTCAGTGCTTTGGGTAGAAAATCAACAAAGGTAATACAAGGATTCAGATGACAGCCAGACTGGCATTTACACCCCAAGACTGGTGAATGGTCAGGTGGGGCCTGGAAAAAGGAGTTAGTGCATATTTGATAGACAGTTGATTCTCTCTATCACAAGTGCTAAAATGTGGTCCCATTGCTGCAGATCTTCTATGGAAAAAAAGCCAAGGGTTGAGATTTTTATCTGAAATTTATTGAGACTTAAATATCAATAGGTAATTCATTTTTTAGACATTGTATATACTGGGGAAAATGCAAACGTATTTATATGTAGTAGTTGTTGTTAAAAAGTAGCTCTGGTGGCATAGTAGGTAAGGCAAAAGGTTAGTGGTTCAATCGCACCATGGGAAGAAGATGAGGCAATCTACATCCATAAAGACTTACAACCTTGGAAACCCAATGGAGGTCACTGTAAGTCAGAATCGACGCAATAGCAGTGGGTTAGTTGTTGTTAGCTGTCAACAAGTTGGCCTCTGAATCTTGGGACCCCATACACAACAGAACAAAATGCTACTTGGTCCAGCACCATCTGTATGATCCTTTGCAGATCAGACCATTTTAATCCATAGGGTTTTCATTGGCTGATCTTTGGAAGTAGATCACCAGGCCTTTCTTCCTTGTCTGTCTTAGGCTAAAAGCTCCAATGAAACCTGTTCAGCATCATAGCCACACACAAGCAAGCTTCCACTGACAGATGGGTGGTAACTGTATGAGGTGCATTGGCCAGGAATCAAAACTGGGTCTCCCGCATGGAAGGCAAGAATTCTACCACTGCCTTCAATGTATGTAGTTTTTTTTGGAAAAAAAAAAAAAAAAATACTGTACTGTCTGATTCAAGATGATCTTTGTGTGTCAGAGTACAACTGTGTTCCAAGGGGTTTACAATAGTTGATTTTTTCAAAGTATGTCAGCAAGCCTTTCTTCCAAGATGCCTCTGCATGGATTCAAATTGCCAGCCTTTCAGTTAGCAACTGAACATAACTGTGCCACCCTGGGACCCCCAGTATATGTACTGATCCTAGTCAAAGGGCCACTGTTGAGTAGGCTTTGGCTTCAGGAAAACCTTCTGGAACAGTAAAAATTGCCAGAGAAAGGATCACTGGAGGTTGCGAGTTCTGCCTGTCCATTGCCAGTCAGGTAAATCACAATGCAGGGAGTTGGTTGTCACAGCAGGCTGTGACTCCACCAAAAATCATGCTTCCCAAAGAAGAGTTGTACAATAATGACAATCAAAACCAACAACAAAATCATGATTATTATAATTTGGTTTTGAATAGCTGCTTTAAGGAAGCCCTTGAAGCTTTACAGAATCCTTTAACCCTTTCTGCATCTCTATGGGGAAGGTTTAAAGCAAATATTATCTTCATTTTATAGCTGGAGAAACAAATCTAAGGAAAATGGGCAACAGATTTGAATGAAGATCCTGTATTTTCTCAGAGATGGAGGAGAATCTAGGCTTTTGGACAGTACTTTTTTCATTATTGTGATTCTGTTTAAGAAAAAACAATCCACCATGGTATATTTGCTCACATTATCCTTCCTGGGGGCAATTCTCATACCATCCCCCAACCACACTGTGCCCATTCTGCTGGACTAAGTTCAGTGTCATCTGCTTACCACAGAACCCCCTGACCCCCAGCAGTCCCTTCCCCTCCCTCTTTCCTCTGCATTCATGGCCTCTACCACAGGTACAACTCATTTCGCAATTAGTCATGTCTTGTCTCCCCACAGATCTTATTGCTTTATGTTTTTATTTAGTTTTTGTAATGTTATTTAAAGGCGTTCTAGTGGTACAGTGGTTAAATGCTCAGCTATTAGCTGAAAGGTTGGCAGTTTGAATTCATCAGCTGTTCCATGGAGAAAGATGTGGCAGTTTGCTTCTATAAAGATTTACAGCCTTGGAAACCCCAGGGGGTTGTTCTATTCTGTCCTATAGGGTTGTTATGAGTTGTAATCAACTCTACAGCAACAGGTTTGGTTTAATGTTACTTAACTCCTGGTTAACTTCTATCCCTGGCTGGGATAGAATCTTTTCCAGCCACTTTTGTGTCCCTCTCACAGCCTTGGGCAGAGTCAGCTTCAGAGTATACTTTCATTGCTTTCTTTATCTTGGCAGTGACCTTCAGTTCTGCAGACAACAAACAGTGGGTATGAATCCCAGCTCTGTCCCTTTTACCAGATATCTAAATGATCTCAGACAAGTCTCCAACTTCTCTGAGTCTTATCTATAAATTGGATATAATCATACCTACCTCCAATAGCTGTTATGAGAAGGATAAGGATTTAATGTACACAAAGTGCTTAGCATAACCTAGCATACTATGAACATTAGCTACATAATAGTAGTTGTTGTTATCTTAATATTTATTACTACATCAGTATAAGGAGAGGAGCTCTGGTGGTGTAGTGCCTAAGGCATTTGACTGCTACCTAGAAGTCTGGAAATTCAAATCCATTAGCCACTCCTAGAAGGAAGGTTGGGCAATCTACTTCTGTAGTGATATTGCTTTGGAAACCCAAGGAGGGGTCGCTATGAGTCAGGTCCAACAAGACGGCACATAACAACAACAACATAAGTTCAACAGGAGCTCTGATGACACAATGGTTAAAGTATTGAACTACTAACTAAAATGTCTGCAGTTTGAACCTACCAGCCACTCTGTGAGAGAAAGATGAGGCAGTCTGCTTCCATAAAGATTTACAGCCTTGGAAACCCTATGGGGCAGTTCTACTATGTCCTATAGGATTAGTATGAGTCAGAATCAACCTGGCAGCAGTGAGGTTTTTTTTTTTTTCAAATAAGTTCAAGATCAGAGTAATAATAATTTCAGTGACAGAATTCCCACCTTTTGCAAGAGAGACACAATACACCTCATGCATAGTTACCACCCATCTGCCAGCAAAGGCTTGTGTGTTGCTATGATGCTGAACAGGTATTAGTGGAGCTTCCAGACAAAGAGAGACTAGGAAGAAAGGCTCAGCAATATGTTTCCAAATATCAGCGAATGAAAACCATATGGATGACAATTGTCCGATGTGCAACCAATCATAGGGATTGCACAGTACTGGACAGTGTTTGGTTCCTTGCTGCAGGTGGTCATCATGACTTGGCTAACAACAGCAACAACTTACTTCTAACACATGGGTAAAAAGCAGTGAATAGACTGACAGGGCCTGAAAGGCCACAAGGCACTTCTGGTCTGTCAGGGAATAAAATTGTTAAACCCATTACTACAGGTGAAATAAATTTTATGAACAAAGAAACAGCAAGTACTATGAAGAGCATAACAGTGGGTTATAACTGAATCCAAAGCATCACAGAATAACTCCTATAAGCTTCAAATGTAACCTTAAAATTCCCATGACAACAAATGGCCAACGGATACTGATCTTAAAAGAAAAGCTCATCTTGAGGTTTAAGGTCTTCAACGGTTGAAATACATTGACCAAATTTGAGAAGAATAACAAGTTAAACAAGTTTTTCACTCTTATCAATTAAATGTAGATGCAGAAAGAGAACCAAATAAAGAGTCCATCTGTAGTATCACATATGCCAACTACCCCCTGGTATGCCTCCATCAACTTTCCATTCAAGAGGTGGCAGAGATATGACGCTGAAATAACCAATTGTCATCAAGTTGATTCCAACTTGTGTGACTGAGGTGTTGCAGAGTAGACTTGTGCTCCATATGATTTTCAATGACTGTGATATTTCACAAGTAGATTGTCAGGCTTTTCTTCCAAGGCACCTCTGGGTGGATTCAAACCTCCAACCTTATGGTTAGCAGCTGAGTACTTAAATGTTAGCACCACTCAGGGACTCTGACAACTCTCATACTGCCCATATATTTCAGAAGAAACCTATAAGCATTAGAAAAACCTGGAATTCCCATGTTAGGTAGCTGGCAGAATATGAGATATTGGGGGTAGCTGGGTGTCCTCTGGCAGGTATTCTCTGTACCCTGCAGAAGCTCAGGTCAGCCCAAGTTCTCCCTTTGGTTACCTCTGGACACTCACCAGCAGTGAGCAAGACTAAAGTGGAAGTATCAGAACAGTAACAGGGACAGAGGAGGAGAGTTCTGTTAGGGTGGCAGTAGAAACTACTATGGAACAGATTTCTGCTCTATATCCTGGAATTCTCACTTCTAACAGTATAGTTTGAAATTTCTGAGCACCTCGTTGGTTACATGTCCACCTTTGGATACTTCACTGTCACCTGGGACTGAATTCCAAATTAAATATTTGTTGAGGTTACAAAACATTCCACTACCTTTGCTGCTATATAACATTTCAAAATGTCAGCACTTTTCTAACTACACTTTGGCCTAGAAATCAAAGTTCACACATACTAAGAGAATAGCCATTGGTTTAATAATTTCAGTCCTACTAGAAATACCAAAATTGTTCGGGCAGAGTTCATATCATAATATGCTGGGTTTGTTTTTCACATTTCATCTGAGATTCTCCAAAAATCTTTGGAAAATACAAACTCATTAATCTCTCCAAACTCTAAAGGGGAAAAAAAAAAAGAAAGTCTTGAATTCTTCTATCTCAGTTATACATATAAATGTAAATGCAGGAAGAGGAAAATAGCTGTGGCTTCATCAAGACCCTCTGGTTGCTAGGAGCAGAAGATCAACATGGTTGAAATGCAGAGGGAGAGTGATTCCAGATGAAATAAGAAAGACAGGCAAGGCAAGACCTCACCGGTCCTTGTTGGACATGTTAGCAAACTTGGTTTAAGAACAAGGCCAAGAAAAAGCTTTAAGTAGATGTTTGGCTGGGACTAAATAATTCAAATTGCATGTTTATGCTATTCTGATCTGTGGAGAATGACTTGGAGAGGGAGACTGAGTACAGGGAGGCCAGTGCTGTAGCCTGGGCAAAAGAGAATGGAAGTTTGGACTAGAGCTGTGGCTGTGGAGGCAGGGAGAAGTGAATGGATCTCGGAGGCAAAATTCATAGGGCTTGATGATAGTTTGGCTTAGAGTAAGAGAGAGACAGAAGTGTCAGGCTGATCTTTAATGGCTGACAGAAGACAGGCACTGTGAAATCAGAGACATAGGTAGAATGCCAATGGGGAATGATACCAAAGAAGCCCAAGGGTGGAGATGAAACATTTATATGGGGTAAAATTATAATATCATAATATATTACATAACTATTAATAACATAATAATATGAGTCATTACCCATTTGTCATACTTTGGTAGCTTACATTTTGCTGTGATGCTGGAAGCTATGCTACCAGTATTTCAAATACCAGCAGGGTCATCCATGATGGACAGGTTTCAGCAGAGTTTCCAGATTAAGACAGAGTAGGAAGAAAACCCTAGCAATCTACTTCTGAAAATCATCCAGTGAAAATCTTATGAATCACCACAGACTACTGTCTGACATAGTGCTGGAAGATAAGCCTGCTAGGTTAGAAGGCACTATACAATAGCTGCAACAACAGACTCAAGCATATCAACAATAATGAAGATAGCACATGGCAAGGTACCATTATCTTCCATTATACATGGGGTCACCTAAGTCAGAACAGCACAGCAACTTAACAACAACAACAATTAAGTACCACATACTACGTAACCAATGTTTCCTACATTACTTAATCTAACATTCCAAAGGAAAAACGACTTCTGTCAAGTCCAAAGAAAAACCCGCTGCTACTGAGTCTATTCTGACTCATAGTGACCCTGTAGGACAGAGTAGAATGGCTCCTGGATTTCCATGGCTATAAATCTTTACAGAAGCAGACTGCCTCATCTTTCTTCTCTGGAGTGACTGGTAGATTTGAACCACCGACCTTTTGGTTAACAGCCAAATGTTTTAACCACTGTGCCACTAGGTTTTATTATTGCTCTCATTTTCAAAGGAGGAAACTGAGGCTCTGAGAGAACATACCATTATAGAAAACCACCCAGCTAATGACTCTGGAGTCGGGACTCTAGTCTAGATCGATCTGACTTCAAAGCCCAAACTCCTACCTACCCACAATGTTTTGCTGCTTCTTAATAAGAGTCTAAATATGGACTGCCTAGGAGTTCAACTGAAATAAATAATTTAGCATCACAGAGGAAAAGAAATATTACATACTGTATCTCCAAACCAGCAGGAACTTGAGAAATACGTATTATTGGTCACTAGGGGTCTGAATACTGTACCATGCCTGGATCAGCACAAAATTGTGTGCTGTTTATGAGAAAAATAACTCACACTGCATCTCGCTGATCTGTGTGTTGTAGCATTTGAGTTATGAAAGACAGCAGCACACATACCCTTGCTAGGAAATGGAAAAGTCATGATCTGCCTCATTGAGAGAGAACAACTTACTTTTTCCCTCAATGAAATGTTGTTATTAGATTTTGAAGTGCATTAATGTAAAGGAAATGCACTGAAGAAATGTTTTTTGCAGCCCCTACATGTGTGGAACATATGACCAGTACCCCTGGTACCTCCAGCCCTCATTTCAGCCTGCTCCTCAGCCTGCTCGCTTAGGGGAAGATGAACTCTGTGGTGGGGTAGTTGTATCTACACATCATGGAAAGCACAAGCAAAAAAGAACTCCATGGGGAAATGCAGATGAAGCATTATTTTAGCAAAATGAGAAGAAACCAGTTATCAAGGAAGAAACAGTGGACTTTGGGAACTTTGTGGATAGCAGGGAAGCGGTGGGTCTTTTCCCTTTCTCCATGATCAGCCAGCATTTGAAATCCCACATTGTTATACGTTAACAGAAGGCACAAAGAAAGGACCCTAGGCCAGAGCATAAATGATATGTTCTTTCATTCATTTATAATTTTAAGATTCTTTATTAGAAAGAGTGGAACATGGGAAGGAAAGAAAAGAGAACTGGATTACACGAACCATTAGTGGGAATTTCTATGTCAGGTTTGAACAGTGAAGAGTGAGACTTTAGTAATAAGAGCCTTGATTTTTTTTTTTTTAATTTTACAATAGTGGAAGCTAATGAAATCAATAAAGAAGGTACTAGAAAGGTAGCAATGTGGTTAAAATACAAGCAAGTTTGCTATCAGATGGAGAAAGGAAATAACCTGGTGTCTCAGATTCTGTCTCAGCAATTAATGAAGCACATAAATCCACCACCAAATCCAAACTATTGACCTAAATCTTCTTCCTGTGGTTTTTATGAGTGTGACATTTATCATTCAAAGAGGACATTTCTTCCCTCATTTCATCCTTGTCTATTCAATGGCCTTCTCTCCTACATAGTCACATGTTGGCATAGAAGGGGGTGCTGACAGAGCTGTGTAATCAGTGGAGTCATTATAACACATTGCATATCATATGAGCTCAAGGTAATTTCACAGCTAATCAAGGAAAAAGATATGACCCAGAGATAGTAGCATTGCACAACAAGCTATTTATTGGGGCAACTTATTGAACAGCAGGACTTCTTCCAGAGCCAAGTGACCCAGGCAGGTACCAGAAGGGAAAAGGGCATGCAAACCACAGAGAAGAGGAGAAGATGTGTGTGGAGGAGGCTTACATGCACCTTATGCAATGCCATCTTGCAGCAAGGTAGGGAGTCTCTGGGTCACAGAGTTCCAAGGGACAGCAGAATCCAATGTCTTTATGACCACAGGATTTTATCATTTGTAGACTAGCACATGTTGGGTGCAGTTTCTCAGAATATGAAAACAGACAGGCTCTAATGGTTAAAAATCTGCTTAATTTGATGTATTTTCTTTACAAAAGTGTACAGATTTGAGCTTGATGCCATTAGACTTTTTGGGATTAACAGGTCTCAGCTTGCTATGAAGAAGTGAACAGCCTGGAGCCAATACACAGAGGTCATCTTTGACTCATTTATATAACATACACAGAGAGAGAAAGAAGCTTCACTAAGTAAACCCACTGCCATTAGGTCTATTTCAACTCATGGTGACCCTTTTCTGGACAGAATAGAACTGTCTTTTAGGGTGTCTAAGGCTGTAAATCTTTATAGAAGCAGACTACCTCATCTTTCTTCCTCAATGTGGCTGATGGGTTTGAACCACCAACCTTTGGGTTACCAGCTGAATATTTTAACAAATAGGCTACCAGATGCTGCTTATTTGATTCTGCTTGCTGTGAACAAGTAGTTCTCAGGTGTAATAATCAGTGGAAGTCTATTGGTTTAGGTGTTAGAATACAATAAAAGTTAGAAAACAAACCTTAAACCCTGTAATGAGAATTATCACCATCTCTCAATTTACTCAATATTTATGCACATACATAAAATTATGTGTACATTATATTAAAATCTGTTTGTATATAAAGCAATAAAGTGAGAAAAATAAAAAAAACATGAACACAATAATTACTGAGATTTTGCTCTCTGAATGCATGTATTTCCCCAGTGTTTTATTTTTTTTTTAACTCTTAAGTAAACTTGTGCAAGAACACATCAGTTATCGTAGTTGAGAGGACCATATGTGATAAACAGCAGGAGAATATCATAGTTCCAGTTAGAAGGAAAGTCACCAGCTGCACTGAAAATAGTGAAGGTACCCCTAATCTTGTCCTATGCTTCATCTTAGAGAAAGCCCTGGAAGAACAGTATGTGACAGTGGCATCAGATTACAGGACAAATCTGGATTCTCACAGAAGTAAATGGAAATTTCTTCAGTAAGAATTTCTAAGAATGGATGGAGAACAACATCCAAATCTTCTTTGACTGGACTATGTTATAACTGACATTGTAAATGACTTATTCATTGTATGAGTAAGCTTTTTTTTAATATTCAGTGTTTCATAAAATAGTTGATATGATATGCCAAAACACACAACATGGTTTTGTCAACCAATAAATTTTTCTTTATTATTTAAAAGATTATTTTATGTGATTTTTTTTAACCCACTGTTTTAAGGTTTCTAACTTTTATACCCATTAAGGTTTATACAGTTATAGCTAATGAGTGCTAACGAGAGAGATGGTGGTTTTTCATATCAGCCTACAGTTCCTAAAGAACTGGTGCTCAAAGGAGTGGATTAGAGATGAGTTCTGATCTAGTCTAGACACTGTGTGTCCTCCATTATTCATGACTGCTGGATCTGGTGTGCTAGGAGGTCCATGTCTTGCTTCATAATCCAGATAACTTGATTATTTGCTTCAAGAGGAGTCTTTCTTAATACATCTTTCTGAGTGTCTTTGTTGCCCTCTATTATGCTTTGTGATTTCAGCTTTAACTCTGAGTGCTACAGATTTCCACCTCTAGCTTGAGAGATCTGTGTCTGATTCTCTCTTGGGCTTTCAGTTCCCCTTATACAATGGGAAAGGGATTATAGTGTTCCCCAACACGAGTGCAATAATTTACTGCTTGAAGTTCCAGCTGCAAATAGATCTTTCATTGAACAGAAACATGGAAGCCAGGCATGTTTTGTGTAACCACAAACAGAGCTTCAGCTCGGCCCAAAACAGTAGCTTGGTACACAGCCACTTAATCATTTTCTGCTCAAGATTATATGTTACATCATGCTAACACCTCCTCCTGGTTTCACCCAAAGATAGTGTATTATTGCATGAACATTTCATTTTGTCTGCTCACGTGAAGTCTGTAAGAACATATCACTTCTGTTTCAGATGACAAACAAGACAGATCTCCAAGCTCCTTTGACTGGCGTAACTGTCATGTTCCCTTCATAAGCAAGCTTGTCAGCTCTTCACTCAGAATCACTCCTTGAAGTGATTTCTAACTCTGCTATAAAAAACTCTCCCTCAAGCTAACACTTGCACTTCTTTCAAGTTTTATGATAAATACACACAGGCAAAAGCAAGGGTATACTCAGAAGCACATGCTTGTACATGCACACACCCCAAGTGCTCCTAACTCTTATTCTCTTATTTAAAAAAAAAGGAAAAAAATGAATTTTTCAGAATGTTTTGATTTACCAGTGTAAAGCAGGTGGAGACCATTAGCCACAGAATCATAATAATCACTCCTTGGCCTTGCTTTGATTGACAGCACCCAGTATCTAGTGCTCCATCATTCTTCTGAGTCTGATGATTTTGCTTTCAGTATTTCACACTTGATCTTGTTGATAACAACAATGAGGAATCAATCCTAATTCTACTAAGGATCAAAAGAAGAAAAAAAAAAAAGGCAACGCCTCTGTCTTAGTTTTGTAGGGGTGCTGTAATAAAAATAGAGAAATTTATTTTCTCTCAGTTCAGGAGGCTAGAAAGCCAACTAAAGAGTGTAGCTCTTTGGGAAGGCCCTCTTTTGTTTATTTCAGTTTCTATCAGCCAGCAATCCTTGGAGTTCTTGTCCTTGTAGATTCTTCTACTTCTCTCATCATTAGATCGTGTCTATCTTCCAAGCTTGTTTATTTCTGTGTCTCTGCTGCTCCTTATAACTCAGAAGTGATTAGGTTTAGGACACACCCTACACTGATATGGTTTTCTTTAACAAAACAGAGAAAACCTTATTTCCAGACAGGATTACATTCACAGGTATAGGAACAAAAACTCCAACACATATTTTTCATCCATAAAACTCTGATTCTTGCCAAAACGTCTAGCCTTCTAAGTTCAGCATACTTTCTGCACTTTTCGATATAAATAGGGAGCTCTGGTGGTGTAGTGCTTAAGACATTTGACTTCTAACCAGGAGGCTGTCGGTTCATACCCATCAGTCACTACTTGGAAAGAAGATTGACCAATCTACTTGGGTAGAAATATTCTCTGGTAAACCCAAGGAGGGGTCATTATGAGTGGAATCAACTCAATGGCAGTGAGTTTGGTTTATAATGAGGCACTTCCTTGGACTTTTTGCTTTACAATAGAAAGCAAACAGGCTAGCCAGGTAGGATCTGTTTGGCAGAGGTCCAGCAACCTTACATGGCAAATACAGAGGGAAAAAAGCAATATTCCTACTGTAGACAAGCAAGACACTAAAGGAAAGTTAACAATTCTTGAATGAAACATATATTGCAGAAAGACAGTAAGTCACATTCTTTCAAGATGTGAAGTCTATTCTGACTCATAGCAACCATATAGGACAGAACAGAATCGCCCTATAGGTTTTCCAATGCTATAATCTCTATGGAAGCTGACTGCCACATCCTTTCCCAGTGGAGCAGCTGGTAGCCTTAAACCACTGATTTTTGAGTTAACAGCCAAGTGCAAAAGCACTAGACTATCAGGGCACCTTAGGGAATACATTAAACAAAATTCACAGCCATTGACACATAGCAACCTCCATTGTGTTTCCAAGACTGTAAAGCTTTACAGAAGACTGCCTCATCTTTCTTCTACACAGCAGCCGGTGGATTTGAACCACAGACCTTTTGCTTGGCACCCAAATGCCTTACCCACTATACCATCAGATCTCCTTATAGGGCCTACATTACTCCTTCTAAATTAGGAAATTGGGTAAACTAAATTAGTTCTTAAAGATCACTAATGAAAATACTGCTTAATACTCCTGACAGGAAACAATAAAACCCATTTTGTATTGATTTACTAGGCAATCCACTGAGAGAATCTGACTGATGGGAACAATATTCATCATCAAAGATTAAAATGGTCAGGTTCACCATTATGAATTAGTATATTCTGTGGGGGCCCCTCTCATTTCTTTTCTTTTATGTGGTTTAAGCACCATGGTTAACATCCTCTGCTGCTAATCAAAAGATTGGAAGTTCAAGTACACCCAGAGGTACTTTGGAAGAAAGCCTGGTGATCTACTTCTGAAAACTCAGCTATTGAAAGCCTTATGCAGTGCAGTTCTGCTCTGACACAGGAGGTCGCATGAGTTGAAAGCAATGCAGAAGCAACCGGTTTTAATCATCACTCCAAATCAAAGATGAGAAGCGCAAAGTCAGGCCAAATCACCAGCCTGCTCTAGTTAGCTCTATCTCCTTTGATAGCTTTATCTTGTGGTATGACTTTTCCTTCCTAACCTGGAAAAAATGAGCTAATTCTTGTACTCTATTTTATTATTTTAGGGTCACTACCCATGGAAGTAGTAGTCAAGACAGCAGATGACATATTGCACTGGGAAAATCTGCTGCAAAAAAACTCTTTAAAATACTGAAGAGCAAAGATATCTCTTTAAAGACTAAGGTGCACTTTATATGCATGTGAGAGCTGGACAATTAATAAGGAAGACCAAAGAAGAACTGACAGTTTTGAGTTGTGGTGTTGCCATAGAATACTGAAAGTACCATGGACTGTTAAAAGAACTAACAAATTTGTCCTGGGTTACGTGCAGCCAGAGTGCTTCCTGGAAGTAAGAATAGCCACACTTTGTCTCACATACTTTGGCCATGTTTTCAGAAGGGACCATTCCCTGGAGAAGAATATCATTCTTAGTAAAGTGGAGTGTCAATGAAAAAGGGGAAGGCCCTCAACAAGATGGAATGGCACAGTTGCTACAATGATGGGCTCAGGTATAGCAAGTATTGTGAGGCTGGCATAGGACCAGGCAATTTTTTGTTCTGTTGTGCATGGGGTTGCGATGAGTCAGAGCCAACTGGATGGTCCCTAACAACAACAACAACAACAACCATGTGTAGGGAGGCATTACAAGGCTAATGAATTTCAAAGAATATTAAAGTTATTGGAAGACTTTACTAAATATTTGAAATGGGCAGTGTATTATGATTAGTTACCCAAGGACTTTGACTATAAAGGGAGAAGACACTGAAAACAAATTAGAAAATCTTTATTGTTTATGTTGTTGTTGTTGTTGTTGTTTGCCGTTGAGTCAGCCCTGACTCATAGCGACCCCTCCTTGGGTTTCCGAGGCAGTATCACTATGGAAGTAGGATTGCCCAACCTTCCTTCCGAGGAGTGGCTGGTGGGTTTGAACCGCCAGCCTTCTGGTGAGCAGTCAAGTGCCTTAGGCACTATGTTACCAGAGCTCCTTTATTGTTTATAGCATTCATCTATATATTTGTGTTTGTAGTGCCAAGGAATTTTACCCCTCTCAAGGATTCTTGTGGTGGGGAAGGACTTTACAAGAGTCTAATTTAAGGGTTATTGCTGGCTTCATTGTTGATCAAGTTTCTGATTTTGGACAAGTCACTTAATTGTAACCACCTGTTCCAACACCTCCATTTAGGAAATTAAAAAACCACATCGACGTCTTTATTTACTTTATAGATACGTCACACTACACCATTTCATAGTAAAACTAGATGGGTTTAATTCTCATTTTCATGTCACTTATAAAATGAGTGAAAATCCATTCAATGCATAGAAAGGCAAGATTTGGAAAGGAACTAATATCCCCATTTCAGTTTGTGGAATATCTTGACTACAAATAACCTATATGAAATATAAATCAAAGTGTCTTTTGCAGGTGGCATGTAAGGTGGTGGTAACGCTCCCCTCACTTAGAACACTGCAAAATCAAAATAAAATGGATTAAATGTGTATCTGCAGGGATAATATATGCAATCCAAGTGTCTCCCAGGCTTAAAATAGAACAAGCAGGTTATGAGGAAAATCACTAAAAATAGAATGCTAAATTTACTGGGAATTGGTGGGTTGACCCAGGAAAAAGGGACATGAGATCATATTTTGGCATAGGGCAAAAAGACAGCAACAGACTTAACTATGTCTATGTTTGTCTTATGCTCACCAGGATGCTTTTAATCCTATCAGGTACCCAGCACAGAGAAGGGAGAACTCTTGCTGCTCAATGAGCTCTAGTCTTTAGATAGATAGATAGATAGATAGCGAGATAGATAGAAAATAGATAGAGATATAACAAAACCAAAAAACCAAACTAGTTGTCATCAAGTTGATTCCAATTTAAGGCAATTCCATGTGTGACAGAGTAAAACTGTTCCATTGGATTTTCTTGATTGTAATCTTAATGGAAGAATATGGCCATGGCTTTCTTCAACGGCACTGCTGGGTGGGTTTAAACTTTCAACTTTTAGGTTAGTTATTGAACACAAACAATTTATGCTAGCCAGGGACCTTTATATACCAGTACATGTATTTATTGATTATAAATACATGTAATCTAGTAATGTGTATATTCATATATGTGCTTATGAGGGGTCGCTATGAATCAGGGCTGACTTGACAGCACATAACAACAACATCATTATACTATTACGGAGCTCTGGTGGCATAGTGGATAAGGCTGCTAACAAAAAAAGTCCACAGTTCAAACTCACCAGCTACTCCAAGGGAGGAAGATGAGGCAATCCACTACCATGAAGATTTACAGCCTTGGAAACACAAAGGGGATCACTATGAGTCAGAATAGACTCAATGGCAGTGGGCTTGGTTTTTGTTTTATTGGTTTATGACTATTATTATTACCTAATATCTTAGGGCATAATTTATTCTTAGAGCCAAATCATTCTTAATAGCAAAATTTATAAGTTCCTATCTAAAAAGATTTCATGGCAAATATAATTGATCTTTTGATTACTTTCTTATCAGAATTTCTCTGCCCTTTTTCCTCCTATTTACTTGAGCTTGCCTTAGTAGAATGATTTTCAATCCATGATTTCTTTGCAGAAATATTTTAAAGATATTTGTTTATTTGTTATTATTATTGTATATGTCTTTAATAATGTGATATGATGTGATGTAGACATTAGTTTATTTTGCTTAGTTTAAACTGAAGAATATGATATAATGTGATGTGATGAAATATAATATATGATATAATGTAATATAATATAAAAAAAAAATGCCATTGAGTCAGATCCAACTCATAGCAACCCCTTCTTGGGTTTCCAAGGCATTATCACTACGGAAGTAGATTGCCCAACCTTCCTTCCGAGGAATGGCTAATCGGTTTGAACCACCAGCCTTCTGGTTAGCAGTCAAATGCCTTAGGTGCTATGCTAGTAATGTATACATTCACTGAACTCATAAACTGCAGCAATTAAATTCCTTGAAAGCAAAGATCATGCTGTATTTTATTCCAAACACCAGTGTGATGCCTTGCAAAGCAGACATTCAGTGGTAGCATGTAGAAATATATTAAATTGACCATTATGCTTTGGGGCTTCTGGGCACTCTTTTCAACCACTTTTTTTCAAGCAGTAAACTAAACAACTACCACTCATCTGTTGGTTTGTCATAATGTGGTGGCTTGTGTGTTGCTGTGAAGCTGGAGGCTATGTCATCAGTATTTCAAATACCAGCAGAATCACCCACGGTGGACAGATTTCAGCAAAACTTCCAGATTAAGATAAACTGGGAAAAAGGACGTGACAATCCAGTTCTGAAAAACTGGACAGTAAAAATCTTTTGAATAGCAATGAAACACTGTCTCATATATGACTAAAAAACTTTATGAATAGCCCTGAAACATTTTCTGATATGGTGCTGGAAGATGAGCCTCCTCAGGTCAGAAGGCTCTCAGTGCCAGTGGTAAGTGGAGAAGAACTGCCTCCTCAAAATGAAGTGATGTTAATGACCTGGAGTAAATCTTTGTTGTTGTTGTTGTTATGTTCTGTCGAGTCAGACCTGACTCATAGCGACCCCTCCTTGGGCTTCCGAGGCAATATCACTACAGAAGTAGATTGCCCAACTTTCCTTCCAAGGAGTGGCTGGTGGGCTTGAACTGCCAACCTTCTGGTTAGCAGTCAAGTGCCTTAGGCACTACGCTACCAGAGCTCCTGAGTAAAGTATGTTGTTGTTGTTGTTATGTGCCGTCAAGTCAAACCTGACTCATAGTGACCCCTCCTTGGGCTTCCGAGGCAGTATCACTACGGAAGTAGGATTGCCCAACCTTTCTTCCGAGGAGTGGCTGGTGGGTTTGAACCGCCAGCCGTCTGGTTAGCAGGCAAGTGTCTTAGCCACTATGCTACCAGAGCTCCCGAGTAAAGTATAGAGACCTTCATTTGCTGATGGGACATGACTCAAAATGGGAAGATACAGCTACAAATATCCATAAACATCCATTAATAATTATAACATGGTATGAATCTAGGAAAATTGGAAAGTGTCAAAATGAAAAGGAGCACATAAGGATCAATATCCTAGGCATAAGTGAACTGAAATGGACTGGTATTGGCCATTTTGACTTTTTTTTTTTTTAATTGTGCTTTAGGTGCAAGTTTACAGAACAGAGTTTGTTTTACATTCAACATTACATGTACATTTAGTTTCATTCCCTGTTTACCATCCCCAGCCCTAACCCAGAACCCTCCCCTCCCTTTCCAGTAACCACCTCCAGGCTTATCATAGTTATGTCTCCGTGTGTCCTGTATTTCTTCTGTGTGAGTGTTGCTCCTCTGGTGCTTCATGGTCAATTGCTCCAAGAGATGCATTTCCATAGAGTATGTGGGTGTATCACCCTGTGTTGAGTGGTCTGCATATATATCTTGTTTACTATGGAGCTGAGAGCCAGCCCCAGGGAGTGGGTTTTATTCCAGGCCAAGAATGTATCCCAGAGCCATACTATTGGGGATCTCACCAGACTCCATCCAACCAGTAATTCTGGTCATTACTGAGTTTTTGGATTTTATTCCACGTTTTTCCTCCCACTCTACCCAGGATCTCCAGATTTCATTCTTTCCTGAGTAGTTGGCATTGGTAGCCAGGCACCATCTAATTCTTCTGGTCTCTAGGGCCATTGTGTCCTAGGGCTTATTGCTTCCAAATGCCCTTGGTTTCTTTTTTTCTTTTTTTTTGTACTCTTCTTTGCTTCCAACAATAGGAGACCAATAGCTGCATCTTAGATGGCCACCCAAAAGCTTTTAAGACCCCAGTCTTAAAACCCCTTAAGACCCCAGCCACTCACCAATGTAGAATGAGGAACAAGGCTTTTATGTATTTTGTTGTGCCAATTGAGTCTGGTGTCCCCCAGCACTATGGTCCTGAGATGGCAGATCCATTGAATCTGTCTCCCATAGTGTCTGGGTGTCTGTGAGGGATTATTCTTTGTCTCTGTCTTCTATTGTTTCTGTAAGGATTGTGGTTATTTTGTATCATGGTAACTGTGCAAAATTAGCCTCAGCTGAATCTATCCTTGGTCTAGAGTATACTCCTGTTCACTGACCCCCATCTGATCTTCTCAGATATAAACATCATGTGTTTATCTATAGCCTGCTGTTTGCTGTTAATGGTAATGAAGTATTGTGGATATAGTGGTTGGTATTAGCATCTGTCCTCTATTTCTTATGGGCACAATTTGGTGTCTTCTCTTTTCCTAATGTTATCATGGTGGTCATAGCCTCTTTCTATACTTCCCTTCCCATACCCACATCAGCATGTTAGCCCCAACTAGCCCCAAATTAATCCCTCCTCTTCCCTCCCCACCCCAGTAACCTACTGTATAGACTGGGTTCTCTAGAGAAACAAAAACCAGCAAAGCTTATATATATATAAAGAGAGAGGAGCTCTGGCAGCATAGTGGCTAAGTCACTTGACTGCTAACCAGAAGGCTGGCAGTTCAAACCCACCAGCCACTCCTCGGAAGGAAGGTTGGGCAATCCTACTTCCGTAGTGATACTGCCTTGGAAACCCAAGGAGGGGTCGCTATGAGTCGGGGCCGACTCGACGGCACATAACAACAACAACAACATATAAAGAGAGAGAGAAATTTGTCTTAGGGAAAATGGCATACAAACATATAGAAGCCGGCAAGTCCAAAGTCCCTGGAGCAAATGTCAGGCTGGAGGCTTTTCCTAGCTTCCACAACCACAGGAGCTGAGAAGCTCAAGGCTGGCAGGCAGTACACCAGCTGTTGACTCCAATGAATGATGAATCCAAGATCTCCAGGCCAAATGGTGGACTGCTCACTCACAGACAGTTGTAGGCAACACAACAGAATGCCGATCTACAGAAGAAAGTCTCTCTTCCCAGGATGCCCCTGGATATCCTGGATGTAGGCCATACCCCTAGGGAAACTCCCCTTGAACAGATTGACCACTAAGAACACAGTCATCCGATCCCATCTTGGGAACAACCACACAGAACTGGGGTCCAGCCAAATTGACACACAGCTCTAACTATCACAGTCCACCCCTTGTCAACTTGGCAGTTGTACACATCTTCTTAACCATATGTAATCTCTAAATAAGGACAATTATAGAGTCATATTTGTGCCTAACATGATACACTAACACACATACAACCAAAATGTATTAACCTTATTTACATTTCACTGTTCATAACAGAAGGAAACAAAAATTTTGATGCACATATACAATGAAGAAATACAACAATCACAGTCCTCATTTCTGCAGCTAGTCACATGGTCATAGCTTATGTTCAGAACTACCTTCTTCCACCACCCATTCTGTATTTCCCTTGCCTTCAGCAAGCACCTCAGCTTGTCGTGCTCGTGGTTCTTTGCCTGGTGGGGAGACCCAAGCCTTCATTCCTGAAGGGTCTGGGATGTTAGCAGTCATATCAGAATTGGGTTGCTGTAATTTTCCATTGACTTTAATCACAGGGCATGATATACTAAGAGACATCCTAAAGAATCTCCTGTATTCCAGACATATTCTTCTTTACCTCCATTATATAAAGCAACCCAATTTCCCCTTGGTAATCAGGATCTATCACACTAGATAGTACAGTAATACCTTTCTTTGTCTGTTGATCCAGAGGCATGAGAAAGCCAAAATGGCTGGGTGGCATTCTTAATTTCCAGTTCAACGCAATCAGTATTATGTCTCCAGGTGGGAGTGTTCCTCCCTTTGGGATTAAGATCTCCAGACTCACAGAGCATAGGGTAGCAGGGACAGGAAGCAAAACTTTTTTGAGTGGGTCACTAGAGGTAATAGTGAGTGGTACCACTCTTGTTTCCACCCCTTGGTTCCTGGACCCGTGAATCCTGGTTATTGGAGAAACAGAACCATATATTGGACGCTGGTTCAGAGCATATACAGCCTCCTGAAGAACATTGCCCCAACCCTTCAAGGTATTGCCGCCTAGCTGGCACCACATTTGTGTTTTTAAGAGGCCATTCCATTGTTCTATCAAGCCAGCTGCTTCAGGATGATGGGGAACATGGTAAGACCAGTGAATTCCATGAGCATAAGCCCATTGCTGCACTTCATGTGCTGTGAAATGAGTCCCTTGATCTGAAGCAATGCTGTGTGGGATGCCATGATGGTGGATAAGGCATTCTGTAAGTCCATGGATGGTATTTTAAGCAGAAGCATTGCATGCAGGGAAGGTGAACCCATATCCAGAATAAGTGTCTATTCCAGTAAGAACAAAACACTGTCCTTTCCATGATGGAAGTGGTCCAATGTAATCAACCTGCCACCAGGTTGCTAGCTGATCACCCCGAGGAATGGTTCCATATTGTGGACTCAGTGTTGGTCTCTGCTGTTGGCAGATTGGGCACTCAGCAGTGGCAGTAGCCAAATCAGCCTTGGTAAGCAGTAGTCCATGTTGCTGATCCCATGCATAACCTCCATCCCTGCCACCATGGCCACTTTGTTCATGAGCCCATTGAGCAATGACAGGACTAGCTTGGGAAAAAGGATGGCTGGTTTCCACTGAACCTGTCATGATATCCACCTGATTGTTAAAGTCCTCCTCTGCTGAGGTCACTTTTTGGTGGGCATTCACATGAGACACAAATATATTTACTCCTTTGGCCCATTCAGAGAGATTTATCCACATATCTCTTCCCCATACAACCTTATCACCAATCTTCCAATCATGCTCCTTCCAAATCCCAGACCATCCAGCTAAGCCATTAGCCACAACCCATGGATCCATATATAATTGCACATCTGACCACTTCTTGTTCCATGCAAAGTGAACAGCCATATGCACGGCTCAAAGTTCTGCCCATTGGGAGGATTTCCCTTCACCACTGTCCTTCAAGGAAGTCCCAGAAAGAGGCTGCAGTGCTGCTGCTGTCCACTTTTGAGTGGTGCCTGCATATCGCGCAGAACCATCTGTAAACCAGGCATGAGTTTCCTCTTCCTCAGTCAACTGATCATAAGGAACTCCCCATGAGGCCATAGGTGCAGAGTGGGACAGGGAAGGTAATGTGACTAGAGTGGAGACCAAGTGGCATTTGGGCCACTTCCTCATGCAACTTACTTGTGCCTTCAGGTCCTGCTCAAGCCTGATCTCTGATATACCGCTTCCACTTAATGATGGAATGCTGCTGTGCATGTCCAACTTTATGACTCTGTGGGTCAGACAACACCCAGTTCATGATGGGTAGCTCAGGCCTCATGGTGACTTGGTGGCCCATGGGTAGGCATTCAGTCTCTACTAAAGCCCAGTAACAAGTCAAATGCTGTTTCTCAAAAGGAGAGTACTAATCTGCAGAGGATGGCAGGGCTTTGCTCCAAAACCCCAAGAGTCTGCATTGCGATTCACCAATAGGAATCTGCCAAAGGCTCCAAACAGCATCTCTATCTACTACAGACACTTCAAGCACCATTGGATCAGCCAGATCATATGGCCCAAGTGGCAGAGCAGCCTGCATGATGGCCTGAACCTGTTGCAGAGCCTTCTGTTGTTCTGGGCCCCACTCAAAACTAGCAGCTTTCTGAGTCACTTGATAAATAGACCACAGCAACACACCCAAATGAGGGCTATGTTGCCTCCAAAATCCAAAGAGGTCCACCAGATGTTGTGCCTCCTTTTCAGTTGTGGGGTAAGCCAGATACAATAATTTATCCTTCACTTTAGTAGGAATATCTTGACATGTCCCATACCATTGGACCCCTAGAAATTTCACTGAGGTGGAAGGTGCTTGAATTTTTGTTGGGTTAATTTCCCAACCTCTAGCATACATATGTCTCACCAATAAGTCTAGAGTCATTGATACTTCTTCTTTACTAGGTCCAATCAGCATAATGTCATCAATATAATGGAACAGTGTGATGTCTTGTGGAAGGGAAAGGCGATCAAGATCCCTATGGACTAAATTATGACATAATGCCGGGGAGTTGATATACCCCTGAGGAAGGACAGTGAAAGTATACTGCTGGCCTTGCCAGCTGAAGGCAAACTGCTTCTGATGGTCCTTTGAAATTGGTATCAAGAAAAAGGCATTGCCCAGATCAATAGCTCCATACCAAGTACCAGGAAATGAACTAATTTGCTCAAGCAATGAAACCACATCAGGAACAGCAGCTGCAATTGGAGTCACCACCTGATTAAATTTACGATGATCTACTGTTGTTCTCCAAGATCCATCTGTTTTTTATACAGGCCAAATAGGCAAATTAAATGGGGATGTGGTGGGAATCACCACCCCTGCATCCCTCAAGTCCTTGAGGGTGGCAGTAATCTCTGCTACCCCTCCAGGGATGCAGTACTGCTTTTGGTTTACTATTTTTGTAGGTAGAGGCAGTTCTAATGGCTTCCACTTGGCTTTTCCTACCATAATAGCCCTTAATCCATATGTCAGAGAGCCAATGTCAGAGAGCAATTGCTGAGTATACCTATTCCAATTATGCATTCTGGCACTAGGGAAATTACTACAGGATGGGTTCAGGGACACACTGGACCCACTGCTAGATGCATCTCAGCTAAGACTCCATCAATAACTTGACATATGTATGCCCCCACTCTGACTGGTGGGCCACAATGATGCTTTGGGTCTCCTGGAATTAGTGTCAAT
>NW_006921664.1:7859126-7862754 GCF_000298275.1 Orycteropus afer afer | reverse complement strand
CACATAACAACAACAACAACAACATACAGATCAAGTAAATATTTAGTAGGCTTGCCATGTATTTCACTACTAGGAACACCATGAGCAAATAGCCAATGCCATAATTCCACGTGAGTCAGACTATTCTGATTAGTGGTCCTACTCTACTGTCCATTATGGTAACCATGCCCACCTTGCCTTTGTCGATTAACTGCTGTCACTTAGCCCCTACTACAACAGGGTCCAATCAGCCCCATCATAGTTAAGTGTTTTAGTTCAATTAGGGCAGTTCCCCCTGTCAAATCATGTTTACATAAACTAGCAATCACAGCAGTCTTCAAGGATGCTTGAGCTTCCTTCACAAATTTATTCCTCACCATACTGGTGAAAGGCATATTTTCTGGACTCTCCATTTCTTGCTCTAGGGGTCTAATCTGATAAAACCATTCTAACAGGCCAATTTCCCTAAGCCTCTGGATACCTTCTTCTACATTAAACCAAGGCAGGTCTGCTACTTCAACTTGACTTAAGGTAGGCCATTGCATAATTCATGCCTCAGTAAGCCAACCAAATAAACTATTAAATTTTTTCCTAACCTCTTGAGCTGAGACATTGAATGACGAATCCATACTTAGTGGGCCTAAATCAATAAACTCAGACTGATCCAATCTTACATTTCTTGCATCATTATCCCACACCCTCAGTAGCCATTCCCATACATATTCTCCAGGTTTCTGTCTGTACATGTTAGCAAATTTAAGTAGTCTTCAATATAAGACTTAAATATAAGTATAGCATATCACCTCCTCAGTCACACTTTCTATTTCACCTCTTGGGGCTCACTTGGACTTGACTTTACTTATGGGTCTCGCAGCAACAATGGGTGCTTGAGGCAGTTCCTGAGAGCATTCAGGAATGTCTTTCATGGCCTTTGCCTCAAACAATGACCCAGCAGGAACAGTTGAGTTAATCCCGTCAAACTGAGGGGGAGGGGATAAGGTTTTACAGTAATCCATTCAGATGGGAGGGATTCAACAGAATTTGCAGGCTCCATATCCTGATCTTCCTGATTATCTGTCCATATGTCCCCATTCCAGGTTTCAGGATCCCATTTTTTTCCAATCAATGCCCTCACTTTAACACCAGACACCGTTCTGGATTGGCAATTTAGCTGGCATTGTAATTCAGCCACCCTTACAATAAGACTCTGGGTTTGGTTTTCAGCAATATCAGCTCTGTTACTAGAAGATATAAGGCTTTCTTTCAGAGCACAGCTGGAAGCACTGAGGTCTTTTATGTGGCGCTTAAGCCGAGACTCAGCAGCTTTGAGCTCATTTTTCTCTTTCACCAGTTTGTCCAGTGTAAGTAGGACCAACCAACCAGCTTCCTTATATTCCTCATTCTGACAAAATTGCAGAAAAGTATCAAATATCTGATCACCCAGAGCATCACTTCTCACAAGTACTTGATCTATTGGTGGTGCTATTTTGCATATTAATTTTGCCACCTCACACCAAGAATTAGCAAGGCCCTCTTTACTAGCAGACGTAGAGTCACTAGTGTCATTAAAATTAATCAAACTGGAGAACCAATCTAGGAAGCCAATCCTTATGATTTTGTCTCTCTAGAACCACTCCCAGTACCAAATGTGTTAGACTAGGTTCTCTAGAGAAACAAAACCCAGCAAAGCTTATATATATATATATATATAAAGAGAGAGAAATTTATCTTAGGGAAAATGGCTCACAAACATATAGAAGCCAGCAAGTCCAAAGTCCCTGGAGCAAACGACAGACTGGAGGCTTTTCCTAGCAGGGGCTGAGAAGCTCGAGGCTGGCAGGCAGTACACTGGCTGTTGACTCCAACAAATGATGGATCCAAGATCTCCAGGCTGAATGGTGAACTGCTCACTCACAGACAGTTGTAGGCAGCACAGCAGAATCCCAATCCACAGAAGAATGTGTCTCTTCCCAGGATGTCCCTGGATATCCTGGAAGCAGGCCACACCCCTAGGGAAACTCCCCTTGAACAGATTGGCCACTCAGAACACAGTCACCCGATCCCATCATGGGAACAACCACACAGAACTGGGGTCCAGCCAAGTAGACACACAGTTCCAACTATCACACTTACAAAGTGAGTTCCCTTTCTTAAGCAAACCCTTCTTTGTCTTTTTACAATAATGGGTCCATATAGCATTTGTCCTCTGCGATTGACTTATTTCACTCAGCATGTCTTCCAGGTTCATCCTTGTTGTGAAATGATTTGCATATCCTTCATTGTTCTTTAATGTAGCATAGTATTCCATTGTGCGAATGTACCATAATTTGGTTATTCATTCATCCATTAATGGGCATTTAGGTTGTTTCCATCTCTTTTCTATGGTGAATTGTGTTGCTGTGAACATTGGTGTGCATATGTCTGTTCATGCACTGCCTCTCATCTCTTTAGGATATATTATTAGTAATGGAATTGTTGGGTCAAATGGCATTACTATTTTCAGTTTTTTAAGGAAACATGGTATTAGCCATTTTGGATCAGACAGTTATATGGTCTGCTATCCCAGGAATAACAAATTGAAAAGGAATGTCATCATATTCATTGTCAAAAAGAATGTTTCAAGGTCTATACTGAACTACAATGCTGTTAATGATAGGATAATATCCAAAAACCTATAAGGAAGACCAGTTAAAACTAATAATATTCAAATTTACCCACCAACCACTAAAGTCAAAGATGAAGAAATTGAAGACTTCTACCAACTTCTGCAGTCTGAAATTGACCAAATATTCAATCAAGATGTATGTTTATTACTGATGATTGGAATGAGAAAGTAGGAAACAAACTAGAATTATTAGTAGTTGGAAAATAAGGCTCAATGATAGAAATGATGCTGGAGATCATATGATAGAATTTTACAAGATCAATAACTTATTCATTGCAAATACATTTTTTTAACAACATAAATGTCAACTGCACATATGGACCTCACAAGATGGGATACACAGGAATCAGATTGACTACATCTCTGGAAAGTGGCAATGGAGAAGCTAAAGAACTTCAGTCAAAACAAGACCAGGAGCTGACTGTGGAACAGACCATTAATTGTTCATATACAAGTTCAAACTGAAGCTGAAGAAAATTAAAACAAGAGCCAAAATATGACTTGATTATATCCCACCTGAATTTAGAGACCATCTGAAGAACACATTTGATGCATTGAACACCAATGACCAAAAACCAGATGAGTTGTGGGATGACATCATGAACATCACACATGAAGAAAGCAAAAGATCATTATAAATACAGGAAAGGTCAGGGGGTGGTGCAGGAGTGCATGAGAAGGAAGGACACAAAGAAAAGGTGGCTATGGGGAGGAAGTGGGAGAAGAGCAGTTGCATTGTAATAGATTACAATCAATGTCATCAGAAAAAGCTTATGTGAATTGCTGTATGGAAGATGAAGAATTTGCTCTGTAAGCTTTCACCTAAATCACAATAATAATAATAATAATAATAATAATAATAATAATAAAAGACAAGAAAGGAAGAAAGGACCAAAATGGATGTCAGAGTAAACTCTGAAACTTGCTCTTGAACAGAGAATAGCTAAAACAAATGGAAGAAGTAATGAAATAAAAGAGCTGAAC
>NW_006921664.1:7852290-7859026 GCF_000298275.1 Orycteropus afer afer | reverse complement strand
TAAGGCAAATGGAAGAAATGACAAGATAAAAGAGCTGAACAGATTTCAAAGGGAAGCTTAAGAAGACAAAGTGAAGCATTATAATGAAATGTGCAAAGACCTGGAGTTAGAAAACCAAAATGGAAGAATATGCTTAGAATTTCTCAAGCTGAAAGAACTGAAAGAGAGAGAGAGAGAGAGCGATTATATGGGCAAACTATTGAATGATGCAGGAAGCATCAAAAGAAGATGGAAGGAATAAACAGTCACCATCCAAAAAGAATTGGTCAATGTTCAACTATTTCTGGAGGTAGCATATGATCAGATCAAGAACTAATGGTATTGAAGGAAGCAGTCCAAGCTGCACTGAAGGAACTGGCAAAATCAATGTTCCAGGAATTGAGAGAATACCCTTTGAGATGTTTCAACAAATAGATGCTATGCTGGAAGTGCTTACTTGTTTATGCCAAGAAATTTAGAAGACAGCTACCTGACCATCTGACTGAAAGAGATCCATATTTGTGCCCATTCCAAAGAAAGGTGATCCAACAGAAGTTATCAAACAATATCATTAATGTCACATGCAAGTAAAATTTTGCTGAAGATAATTCAAAAAGTTTCAGCAGTGTATTGACAGGGAAATTCCAGAAATTCAAGTTGGATTCAGAAGAGATCAAGAAATGAGGTTGCAGTGTAGTAAATTACTTAGTATGGCTTTTCTACCCATAAGTCATTGTAAACTCAGTGGTGGAATGAGCAACTGAGGAGCTGATTGTAAATGTTATCCATGTGGAGTATTTCTGTTGGGCGTGGCACAATACAATGTTCTGGGAGGTGCCCACTTTCTCTCAGGTGCTTAGAGTTCTGATGCTATGATTGGCTAGTTTGACCACCCTGCCGGGCTCAAAAGGAGGCCTCCTGGAGGCAGAACTCTCTCTCTGACTGCTGGTTGAGGAAGACGTGCTGCTGAAAGAGACACGCTCCCCTGAAAGAGACACGTGCTGCTGGGAAAGAGACACGAGAGACACGCATTGCTGAGTGAGATACCGAGGGACCAGCACTGCTGGGAAAGAGACTGTGAGAGACTCTTGGCTGAGGGACGTTGGGCTGGGAGAGAGACTGAGCATTCTTCCTGAACTTGAGTTGTAGCCTGGTGCTTCCCTAATAAACCCCATAATCTGTGAGTTCTGTGTGGCCACTGCAGTGAATTTATCAAACCCAGAAGAGAGGTGGTGGAGGAACGGTTGGTGAAAGGGCTGGAGGGAGGCAGCATGTCTGGCCTTGCAGTAATAGGCCTTGGGTACTGTTGGTAATCCTGTCTTCCTCTTGTGGGGTTAGAGGAGATCAGAACATGTGGCCTCCTTGTCGTTTTTGCAGAGGTATATCATTGTTGATGTCAGATGGATCTTGGCTGAAAGCAAAGAATACCAGGAAGATATTTATCCATGTTTTTTTGACTATGCAAAAACATTTGACTGTGTGAATCATAACAAATTATGGATAACATTGTGAAGAATGGTGTTCGGGCTACCGAGTACCACTCTGACAAGAATATACCATAAATGGGATGGCTTAAAGAAACAGGAATTTATTCTCTTACAGTTTGGAGGCTTTAAGTCCGAGTTCAAAGTGCCAGGCTCTAGGGGCTGGGTGAAAGCCCCTCAGTCTTGGACTTCTGCTCTGCCTCTTCCTTCCAGCCCACTGAAGTTAAACGTTTTTCTTCACTCAGCTGCTAGCTCCTGAGGCTGACAAGCCCAAGATGGACAAGTAAAAAGGCGCAGTCCCAATGTCACCAAACCACATGGCAGGCCATTAATTCAACTTCATTGAAAGTCCTAAGGTCAGCAGAGCATGGCAGGCTGCTGAACAACTAACTACACAGCTACATGCAGGGTTCAAGCATGCCATAAGCTAAAGACCATTCCCCAAGGCTTCTCCTTATGTACAGGAAGCACACTATCTCTAAGATAGCTACTCAGCTGCTCAAAGTAGATTCCACCATGGATTTGACTGCCAGTCTCATCATGGGGAATATTACATCCAGCTGCCCAGCCACTCAACAAGGCCCAGCCAAGATGACACACAAACTTAACTACCACAAATGGGAATTCTAGAACTCTTCATTGTGTTCATGAAGAACTTTACATAGACCAAGTGGCTGTTGTTCAAACAGAACAAGGGGATACTGCATGATTTAAAATCAGGAGGAGTGTGCATCAGGGTTGCTTCCTTCACTATACTTATTCACTTTTTATGCAGATCAAATAATCTGAGAAGCTGGACTATATGAAGAAGAACACAGCATCAGGTTTGTAGGAAGATTCATTACAACCTGTGACCTCACAACTGGGCCAATAAGCAACATCACCATAAAAGGAGAAAAGATTGAAGTTGTCAGGTATTTCATTTCACTTGGATCCATAATCAACACCTATGGAAGCAGTGGTCAAGAAATTAGACAACATATTGTACTCAGAAAATCTACTGCCAAAGACCTTTAATGATATCCTACAACTCATCTGGTTTTTGGTCATTGGTATTCAATGCATCAAATCTGTTCCTCAGATGGTCTTTAAATTCAGGTGGGATATAATCAAGGTCATATTTTGGCTCTTCTTTAAAGTGTTAAGAAGCAAAGGTGTCACTTTGAAGAGTAAGGTGAGCCTCACCCAAGCCATGGTGTACTCAACTGCCTCTTTTTTTTTTTTTTTTTGGCACATGAATGTGAAAGCAGGAAAATGAATAAGGAAGACCAAAGAAGAATTGAAGCCTTTAAATTAAGATGCTGGTGAAGAATACTGAAAATACCATGGATTGCCAGAAGAAGGAACAAATCTGTTCTGAAAGAAGTGCAGCCTTGAATGCTCCTCGGAAGCAAGAAGCCCAGACTACTTTGGTCATGTTGGACCATTCCCTGGAGAAGGATATCATGCTTGGTAAAGCAGAGTGTTAGCAAAAAGGGGGAAGACCCTCTACAAGATGGTTTGGCACAGTGGCTGCAACAATGAACTCAAGCATGGAAAGGATTGTGAAGATAGTGCATGACCAGGCAGGGTTTCCTTCTGTTGCACATAGGCACACAATGAGTCACAGCTGATTTGATGGTACCTAACAAAAACCAAAGTAAACTACTAACACTATAAAAGATCGAAGTGCCAGATATATAATGAAAAGTTTACCCAAAGTGAACGTCTCTACATACTTAATGAATTTATTCATATAAATTTAAATTTAAATTTAAATCCCATTTATATTTATCAATACTACAATTTCATAACTGTAAAGGCAAAATATTTCCAACTATGCTTCTAGAATTCATTCCACATTCTTTGGCTTCAAAAATGAGCCTTGCAATATAATCATGACAATGAGTGAAAGGTAATCTAATTAGGAATATTTTATAATCATTGAAATTCAAAGATCCTACAACTTAGGGGGAATATCTGCAGAATATGAATTGGGTGTGATAAATACTTAGTTTGAGAAGGTCTGGCAAAGTCAAATGTCCTCCAGTCTCTGTTGTCTTCAATTCTCAAGCATTACGGTACTTCTTCAATATGGTGTTAATTGACATTCTAGAAACAATAGCTTCTCTGTGAAGACTCTTGATACATGTAATAGTTCAATACCATTAAAGGCCAATGGACACCAGAAAGGAAAAAGTGTTGAGCTGGAAGAGGCATTAAGTCCAGGCTGAGTCTGTAGCTAAGGATCAGTATCTGACTCAATGGTTGACTCACCTATGACTTCACACATAATATTCTTCACTGTCTCATTGATTGTTCCCCCAAGAAGGAGAAGAATCACTACTTCAGACAGAGGTCAGAGAGATGATTAGGAAAATATTAGTAAATCTATCTGAAATTGCTGCAAATGTGGGTAAAAGATAACTACACACTAGTTACCCAAAGGAAATTATGTAAACAGGGAAAAACCGCATAAGTGATAGATAATGTCTAATGGCAATTAGTCCATAATGTTTCTAAGTAGAAAATATAATGGTCCTTTATTTTTCAAGACAATGGGGTAAAGCAGTTTTTTAAAAATATTTCACAATCTAAATGAAATATCATTTTTTTTTTTTTAATAGGAGACATCTAGGCATAGGGTAAGAAGCAAATCAATGAAGATTGTAAAACTCTTCTGTGCATGAAACCTGTTGTTGTTAGTGCCACTGGGACAGGTAAAGAATTGGGCTAACTGAATCAAGCTGCCTTTATCTCAGTATTCTTGCTGTGATTAACAAGCCAGACCCTTAGGCAAGATAAAGCTACATTTCAAAAGCCCCACAAGCCTGACCAATTAGTACCTCACCAGATGCAGAGTACTCACACTCACTGCCTAGAGTTAGATCTAACTCATAGCTACTCCTCCTTGGGTTTCCCAGGCATATCACTATGACAGTAGATTGCCCAACCTTCCTTCCAAGGAGTGGCTGGTAGGTTTGAACTGCCAGCCTTCTGGCTAGCTATCAAATGCCTTAGGCACAACACCACCAGATACAGAGTAAGTGCAGTAAAATTCAATGTGACAGAAAAAGTGACCTTCTACCAGAGGCAGTCAAGAATAAGAGTTCCTCGCTGGGACTTGAACCAGAGTGGGTCCAAGACATCTCACATGCACAACATCACAGAATAAGTCATGTCAAGCATCCCAGAAGCCTTCACAATGGGTTCCATCTTTCTTCCAACAGCTTTTGTGGTGGAATCCATCTGGTGGCCTCCTGCACATGCACTTGATTTTCATAACTCCACCTTATTACCAGAAACCCCTGCCATTTTATGAATAAAGATGATGCCTTTTCCCACCTGAAACACTTTGCAAACCTGAAGAATTCCTTTATGCAGAGAGAGACTGGAGGCTAGCATAGGCAGAAGCCCCTCTCTGTCTCTCCCTTCAAAGTCCTTCCCTTCTCCTTTCTCTTTAATAACCTTTGGTTTGTGTGGACATTTTGCCTCTCCTGTTCAATTCTGTGTCAGTAGAAGGCAAAGCCCCCTGCTCAGGGTCCCAAGATCCCCAGGAACATTGTCACATTGGTTCTGGCTCATAGCAACCTTGTGTGCAATGAACACAACACTGCCTGATCCTGTGCCACCCTCACAAACATTGCCATGCTTGAGCCTATCATCACAGCTGCTGTGTCAATACATCTCATTGAGGGTCTTTCTCTTTTTCTCAGACCCTCTACTTTACCTAGCAAGCTATCCTTCTCCAGAGACCAGTCTTTCCTGACAATATGACCAAAGTATGTGAGAAGTCTGGCCATTCTCACTTTGAAGAAGCATTCTGGCTCTACTTTCTCCAAGACAGATTTGCTCATTCTTCTAGCAGTCTATGGTACATTCAATATTCTTCACCAACACCACAATTCAATTGCATCAATTCTTCTGTGTTCTTCTTATTCATTGTCCTGCTTCCACATGCATATAAGCCTACTGTAAAGACCATGGTTTGGGTTAGGCACACCTTAGTCTTCAAAGTGATATCTTTGCTCTTCAACACTGTAAAGAGGTCTTTTGTAGTAGATTTGCCCAGTACAATACATCATTTGTTTCTTAACTCCTGCTTCTATGAGCATTGATGCATGAGACCTAGACTTAGTCATATAAACCTACCCAAGTAATGTTACTGTACCTCCTAAAATGAAGAAATGATTATTGAAGAAAATATTAACTTAAATCATCATCAAAACAGTGGCATAATATACTGTCATATGTTTTGAGATTTTTAAGATCAAGTAGTCAATGAACATACATAGATGAAGGACAAAGCTTTGTGAAGAAATAATAAATTATTTCTCTGTTGTTGTTCAAAACCCACCAGCCATTCCCCAGAAGGAAGATTGGGCAATCTACCTCTGTAGTGATACTGCCTCAGAAACCCAAGGAGGGGTCTCTATGAGTCGTATCTGACTTGATGGCAGTCAGTTTGGTTTTTTGGTTAAACACTGGAATCTCTGGGTGGCGCAAATGGTTAATGTCGTCAGTTGTTAACTGAAAGATTGGAGGTTTCAGTCTACCCAGAGGCACCTCTGAAGAAATGGATGGCTATCCACTGCCAAGAAATCAGTTATTAAAATCCCCATTGAGCATAATACTACTCCGCCACACTTGGGATCACCATGAGTTGGAGTCTACTCAATGACAACTTGTTGACCATTAGATGATTGCCTTATGCTTAAGCCTCTTCCCTCACAGTGGCTGAGTTATTGGTGATTTTTACCATGGTGCCCAATCCACACTGTGTGGTCCTTGATCTAACTCTTCAATGCATTTAGATATAAATTTACTTTTTAACTGAATCAACATATGTTACATCTTGGCTTCTTCGTTCTGAACTATTTTGGTTTTCTGCACAAGTATGCTTACTTTGGCTAAAGTCAAGACATTCTCATCATCTTGTTGGCCTTGTTCATTCTGCTAGCTCCTGGGAGCCATGATAGAGTAGTGACAAATATACTTCCAAATGGACAGAATATTTGATTGTTAATTTTGGAACTTGCAAGTAAGTTTCAGGAAAATTGATTTTCTTTAGTGACCTTATGCACCTACTCAACCCCTTATACAGCTCTGACCTGATTGTATTTATTTCTATGTTTAAGGTTCTTGTATATATGCCATAGAAAATTAATAGACTTAATGGAAATCATATTGTCTGATTGTTGTTGTTGTTGTTATGTGCCGTCGAGTCAGCCCTGACTCATAGCGACCCCTCCTTGGGTTTCCGAGGCAGTATCACTACGGAAGTAGGATTGCCC
>NW_006921664.1:7844458-7845345 GCF_000298275.1 Orycteropus afer afer | reverse complement strand
CCATTGCAAGTATAGAAACCCACATCAGATCCAACCCAACCTTCCTTCTGAGGAGTTTGAACCGCCAGCCTTCTGGTTAGCAGTCAAGTGCTTTAGCCACTATGCTACCAGAGCTCCTCTTTGCTATTCATAAGGTTTTCCCTGGCCAATTCTTTGAGAAGTGCACAGCCTCTTCCTTCTTCCTAGTCTGTCTCAGTCTATAAGCTGGGCTGTTACCTGTGCACCAGGTGCATTTTGCTGGGTTTTAAACCCCAGAGGCTTAGCCTCAAAAGTCATGTCTACATGTCACCACAATAGGACAAACCGACAGACAAGTTTGTCTTGCTGTTGGAAACCTCTCATATCACCCCCACCTGGGTCCCTGTGGCTGACTGTTCCTCTGTCTGTCTTCTTGGCTTTTAATCCCCTTTCTCCTGCTCTTCTGGCCTGCTGCTTTGGGCGTCCCTCGTTGTCTCTCCTCAACTGTATCCCTGGGGCTTACTGCTCTTCTGTCTGGGTTCCTGGCTTTTATCCCCTTTCTCCTGCCTTAGTATAGTTAAGATGTCTATATTATCCAAAAGCAATCTATACATTCAGTACAATCCCCATCAAAATTCCAACAGCCTTCTTTCAGAAATAGAAAACCCAATGTTTAAAATTACATAGAAGAGCAATTAAATATTTAGCAATTAAGTTCAGCTCAATTAAATAAGAAGTGCTCGCCATGACATTAGGCACATATTAGGCATAGTCCTAAGTTTCTTGATACAAGAAAGATTAATTAAATACTGTCTTTAAGGCCATTATTGTTGTTGCTGTTGTTGTTGTTGTTGTTGTTGTTAAGTGCCGTCGAGTCGTTTCCGACTCATAGCGACCCCATGCACAGCAGAACGAAACACTGCCCGATC
>NW_006921664.1:7839835-7844358 GCF_000298275.1 Orycteropus afer afer | reverse complement strand
GGGTTTGAACCGCCAGCCTTCTGGTTAGCAGTCAAGTGCCTTAGCCACTATGCTACCAGAGTGAGTTTTTTGGGGGTTTTTAATAAGAAGGAATAATTTAGGTTTTTTTGTTTTTGTTTTTGTTTTAAATATAATTGTCTTGAACTTTGCTTGTCTTTTATTGCTTATCTTTTATTTACATTGATTATATATATATTTTTTAAATTTTTTATTGTGGTCTGGAAAGTTTACAAAGCAAATTGGTTTTCCATTCTACAACTCTTACATATTTTGTTTTGTGACATTGATTTCAATCCCCACAACATATCATTACTCTTCCCACTTCCCCCTTGTGTTTACTGTTTCCATTAGTCCTTCTTTCCTATCTCTCCTTGCCTTCTCAGTTTTATTCCTAGACAAATGCTATGGTTCATTTCCTAGTGTTGATTGTTATAAAGGATGCGTAGCTCCATGCTGTTATCATTCACCTTAAAGACCTGTCTATTGTTTGGCTGAGAGTTGAGCCATCAAGGTGAGTTCGTTCCATACTTCAAGGGTTACTAAGGGCCACAGCCTTATTGATTCCACCACTCACCATCATACCTGTAAGGTTGGGTCTTTTTTTTATGATTTTGAGGGAATTTTTGAAATTCATACAATGAAACTTAATTTCCTATCTAAAATCTACAGATAAAGAGCAACATTTCTTGCTGAAGTAGCTATCAGGATGTATTTATTTGTCATAAAGACAACTCACCTTATTCTGCTAAAGAAAGGGAACTTTTTCAACTTGTGTCTGACTTTTCAGTTTGATGTTCTAATATAATGCCAGTTTCCAAATTGTCTCTAGATTTTAATCAAACCAATCAATTATACTCCATTTGAAACCCAAATGTGTAGCCTTTATCATATCACAACTACAGAATTATGTTTGATCTTGAGCTCCAAATTGCCCATAAAATAACTTGCCCCTCATTTCTTGCAGTATACCAATTACAGATAGCCCATCCTCTGCTGTTCTCTGCTCCACCTCTCTGTCAAACAGCTAAGAATGTGCCACCAATGCAGCAATCCTTGAGAAACTCCTACACAGAAGGGAGGCCACTCTCCTTGAGAACTGCTACAGTAACCATTACTCTGGCCTTGGAAATAAGCCCTGATCTCTCCTTGGCCAAATAATGTCAAGCTGGTGACATATATCCTTCTCTTAAACCCCCATGTCTCAGTGGAAATTAAGTTCCAACTTTGAGCAACATTTCACCAAAAACTCATATATTACAGGTGGGAAGAGCAATCCTGGACCTGTCTTTGAGGAACCTCACAGTCTGTCTACATTTCCCAGCTCAGCTTCCAGCTTATGTCCACCCATCTCCATCACCCTGTGGTCCTCTTAGGGATTAGTTGTCTTTGAAATCCAGGCTCATTTGTCTTTAGGCCCAAGATGAGAATTCATCCCTCACTCAGAGGACTAGTCCTTTTTATCTGAAGGGAATGACCTATTCCCAGCTTGATGCAGTGGAAATAGTCCTTTCCTTCAGAGAAAACCACTCAGCATAAAATTACCTCAGAAAATAATAGGTAAGCCTCAATACATAGTGGATGATTCTGATGTAATCATCCTTATGTGAGACATACCTGGTGCCTTGTTAAGTTATTGTTCTATAGAAGTCCCCCTTTCCTCAGTCCTCAGTTTCAGCTCTAGAGTTCTAGATCATAATCACTGTACTAACAAAGCTACAAGAATGGGCAACAGCTTGAAGCAAAGTGTCCTTAAAATAAGACAGATCTAGAGACACTGGAACAGGTATCACCTCCCCCAGACAGAAAACTATATTTTCCAGATAAATTTTGTCCCAGTCTTACCAAAAATTTATATTATCAACTAGGACACACAGCTTCTCAGTCTAAACCATCTGAATTGGCATTAATACTGACTTCACATTTCCCTCTAGAACAGTGGGTGAGTATTTGATTTACATTTTTGTAAACAAATGGCAGTCTGAAGTGGTTTTCCCAGACCAAAAGCAACAATTTGCCTTTGAGATAAACTCATGTGCCTTTCCTTAGAGACTGGAAATTGCTTGCAGCTTTAAATGTTTTTCCCTCCTTTTCCCAGCTTCTAAAGATCAAGTTTCTAACAATATCTTAGAGCTAGTGCCAGCTAGTGTAACCCATTGCATATCTGTGGAATTATGAGAATCATGACTATTTTGTAGTTTCACTTACAGTACAATTATATCTACCAGTTGTTTTCAAAGTGTAAGTTTCAGACCAGCAGTATCACCTGTGAGCTTATATATGTCAAATTTTAAGTTTCATCCAGGACCTACTAAGTGAGAAAATCTGGAGGTAGACTGAGCAGTCTATATTTTAGAAAATGATGTAGGGAAATTAACTACTGGTATACACAAATCATAGCAAAAAGCTTCACAGGAATGATCTGGTCACCGGGCAGAAGCACATAATATCCTCCAGGCACAGCTTCAGGGTTCTGGTGCAGCCCTTGGTCCTGGTTCACCAGGTCCTACCGAAAGTGACCCATATACCACAAATGTCACAACACAAGATGTATAGTTTTCTTTCTTTGTGCCAACAGATCCCAGAAAGTTCAGTACTACTAGAATGAAACAGTGTTAAGCAAGACAATCACATGAGCTGAACTGAGCCCTAAGCCAACAAGACAAAACAAAAAATAAAACACTGCCATCAAGTCAATGCCAACTCATAGTGACCTCCACTGAGTTTCCAGGGTGGTAAATCTTTACCGAAGTAGATTGCCCCATCTTCTTTCTGCAGGGTGGCTGGTGGGTTTGAACTGCCAACTTCCTGGTTAGCAATCAAATGCCTTAGGCACTGGACCACCAGAACTCCTTGAGCCCCAGGCCAGAGGATATTAATTTACAAATGCTTGAGAATATGTGTGGACTGCAGGGAGAGATCAAGGAGGATTGATCCCAACCTTTGCCCTAGGAGGAGACATCAGTCGTTTGGTGGCAGAATCCACAACTTCCATGCTTGAAACTCAGGTTTGAGTCTCAGCTAATGCAGGTCTGTCAGTGGGGGCTTTTGTGTTGGTAGAGTGAAGAATAGGTTTCAAGTGAGCTTTCAGACTAAGACAGACTAGGAAGAAAGATCTGAAAATCTATTTCCCAAAATCAGATAATGAAAGCCTTATCGTTCTGGTTATCTAGTGCCACTCTGACAAGAATATATCACAAATGGGATGGCTTTAACAAAACGGGAGTTTATTCTCTTACAGTTTGGAGGCTTTAAGTCCAAGTTCAAAATGCCAGCCTCCAGGGGCTGGATGAAAGCCCCTCAGCCTTGGGCTTCAGCTTTGCTTCCAGCTCCTAGCCCACTGAAGCTAAAGGCTTTCCTTCATTCAGACAGCTGCTGGCTGCTGAGGCTGCCAAGTCCAAGGTTGACAAGTAAAAAGGCACAATTCTGATGTTACCAAACCACATGTCAGGCCATTAATTCAAGTCCCCAGGTCAGCAGAGCATGGCAGGCTGCTGAACAATGATACAGCTATACGCAGGGTCCAAGTGTGCCATAAACTAGAGACCATTCCCCAAGGCTTCTGCTTATATACAGGAAGCAGACCACATCCCAAAGGCAAATACTCAGCTGCTCACAGTATACTCCACCATGAAGTTGATTACCAGTCTCATCATGGGGAATACTACATCTAGCTGCCCAGCCACTCAACCAGGCCCAGCCAAGCTGACACACCAACTGAAATACCACACTTATGAAAGAATTTCTAGCAAGCATTTAAACTAGGGGGAATAAAAGGTATCTAAATTGGGAAGAAGGAAGTAAGTCTACCCCTTTTCACAGATGGCATGATCTTATATATAGAAAACCTCAAATAATCCACAAAAAAAGCTATTAGAACTACTAAATGTATTCTGAAAAAATGGCGAGGTGCAAGGTCAACATACAAAAATCAGTTAGGTTTCTTTACATTAGCAATAACCAAGCTGGAAAGGAAATTAAGGATGCATTCCCATTTACAAGAGCATATAAAAGAATAAAGTACCTAGGAATAAATTTAACCAGGATGATGAAAGACCTGTGCACTTTAGTAATGAAACATTATTAAAATATTTAAACAAGATTTAAGTAAAAAGAAGGAAGCTCTGCTGGTGTAATGGTTAAGACATTTTTGCTATCCAAAATGTCCGTGAAAGCCACCAGCTGCTCTGTGGAAGAAAGATGAGGCAGTCTGCTGCCATAAAGATTTACAGCCTTGAAAACACAGTAAGGGTCAGTATGAGTCAGAATCGACTTGATGGCAAAGACTTTGGTTTGGTTTGGAAGTAAATAGAGCATTCTGTGTCCGTGAATTGGAAGGCTTAGTATAGTTGTTGTTGTTAAGTGCCGTCAAGTTGTTTCCGACTCATAGAGATCCCATGCACAGCAGAGCAAAACACTGCCAGATCCCACGCCAGCCCCACAATCCCTGCTATACTTGAGCCCATCATCACAGCCACCATGTCAATCCATCTCGTTGAAGGCCTCCCCCTCTTTCGTCGACCCTC
>NW_006921664.1:7832873-7835707 GCF_000298275.1 Orycteropus afer afer | reverse complement strand
CGTCTAATGTCCTGACTGCTGCTTCCGTTGGCATCGATTGTAGAACCAAGCAATGTGAATTCCTTGACAACCTCTGTTAAGTGGGCTTCCCATGTTGATCCCATATATAACAGAATAAAAAGTTGTACGGTCCTGAGTTATCTGTGTTTGAGTCCAGTGTAGCAACCATGATGTCAATCCTTCTCATTGTCAATCCATCTCACCCTTTATTTCTCTGTGCCTCCACTTTACCAAGCATAATCGTCTTCTCCAATGATCAGTCCCTCCTGATGACACATCCAAAGTAAGAGTAGAAATCTTGGACAATATTCTGCCAGCCATAGGCTGTTTTCCATAAGTTGATCATCAGGTTTTTATTCCTAGTCTGTTTTAGTCAGGAAGTCTGCTGAAACCTTTCTGTCACGAGCGACCAAGTGGGTATTTGAAACACTGGTGGCATGATTTCCAGCATCATAGCCACATGCAACCCATCACAGTACGACAAAACGACAGACGAGGTGGTCAAGACCTTACTGCCTAGTAATTAAGGGCAGTGCTAACTTACTGCATATCAACCTGTAATATTAATTCTAAGATATTTACAGAGAACATCCTTTGAGAATACAACAGAAAGAGAAGTCTCCCTGAATGTGAGAAATCTAGGGCATTTTTTGGAAGAAATGTAATTTCAATGGACCTCTTTGCTGCTTTTCAATCTAAATTCTGTTTCTGTTTCTCTAGTATCAGGAGTCTGGTTGAATTTCTCATTCTCTATCTTTACTTTGCATAAAGTAGTAAGTGGTAAAAGTTGTTTGTAAAACTTAATGCCCTCTCCCTGGACCTAAGAATTTAGTTCAGGGGTCAGAAGGTAATTCGAAGGGGGTCGCTATGAGACAGAAAAGACTCAACAGCAGTGAGTTTATTTTTATTTTTATTTTTATCTTTTATTTTTTTGGTAATAGCTCCCATAATGGTGATCCTTCCATTTATGCTATGATTCTCTACAGGTAGAGAAAGAAATATTTTCTTCTGTGCTATATTTAATATAAAAGTTATCTCCTCAGGATGCCTTTGTCATATATAAGAGCTACTTTGTAACCAAAAAACATGCCTCACAAAGCATACTGTATGGAGCTGTGTCTCTGGGACTAATGTCTTATTCCTACACTTCCCAAACTTCATGGTTGCAAACTAAATGAACTAACTCAGGAGTTGACAAATTATGGCCCAGAAGTCAATTCTGGTCACCTGCTTGTGTAAATAAAGTTTTATTGGAACATAACTCAAAACTTACTGCTGTCAAGTCAGATCCAACTCATAGCAACCCCTCCTTGGATTTCTGATGCAGTATTATTACAGGAGTAGATTGCCCAATCTTTCTTCTAAGGACATATCCATGCCCATTTGTTGATTTATTGGATATGGCTGCTTTCAGCTAAGATGGCAAAGTTGAGTAGTTGGAAAACAAAGCCTTAAATATTTACAGAAAAAAACTTGGTAACCCTTAGTTCATGCAAAGTCAATCAATACATAGAAAAAAACCTTCAAATTCCTTACCAAACTCCAGTCTCTGCCCAGAATAGCTTCTCTATACTTCAGTGTTGAACTTTATAGCTCCAAACAAATGAAAGCCAGAAAGAAAGGCAAAAGGCAGGCTATATCAGTCAGAGTTTTGGAAGAAAATGCAATTTTCCCAGATGACTCAATGAAGATAGTTTAATGAAAAGGCCATTTCCAGAAGTAGTGGGTGCTGGGGCATCCAGAATCATGCAATTGAGAGAAGTGTTACTCCTAGGGCTGAAAAGATAAGGACAGTAGAGTTACTAAATTTGAGGATGAGGGGACACCACATAAGAACTATAGTCAAGAAGAAGCACAGCTATCAACAGAAATGGAACTTCTATGCTTATGGGAATAGAGAAGACATACCTCAAAGTCTTCCTCTGTCCTCCACATTTTACTGGTGCCCTCCCACTGAATGAACCCAATTGGAAGCCTGAGAGCCCCAGAACCAGGTAATGTAGTCTTTCTGGGGTGAAAAGCAGGTCACTGAAGGTAGTTGGTATGTGGGGAGGGTGATTAACCAGCACATTAGCCCTCAAAAAACAATGTGAGGCAAGGAAAAATAATAAATGCCTGGGTATATTGGTTCTTTGGATTTACTTGGATCTATAATTAATCCCCATGGAAGTAGTAGTCAAGAAAATCAAATGACATATTGGCACTGGGCAAATCTGTGAAATGCTTCTTTAGTGTTAAAAATCGAAAATGTCACTTTAAGACTAACATGCACCTGACCCAAGCCATGATATTTTTAATCACCTCATATGCATGTAAAAGCTAGACAACAAGTAAGAAAGGCAAAAGAAGAATTGATGCCTTTGAATTATGATTTTGGCAAAGAATATTGAATACATCATGGACTGCCAGAAGAATGAACAAATCTATCTTGTAAGAAATACAGACAAAATTTTCCTTAGAAGCAAGGATGGTGAGAGTTTGTCTCACATACTTGGAACATGTTATTAGGAGGGACCAATCTCTAGAGAAGGACATCATGCTTGGTATAGTACATGGTATGCAAAAAAGAAGAAGATCCTCAATGAAGTGGATTAACACAGTAGCTGCAATGATAGCCTCAAACATAGCAACAGTTGTTAGGATGGCGCAGGACTGGATGGTGCACTCCTTCATTCTGATGTACACAGGGTTGTTATGAGTCCAAACCAACACGACAGCACCTAACAACAATAACAGCATATGCTAATTAGAAAGATTACCATTGCAAGTATAGAAACCCACATCAGATCCAACTCTATTGGCTTAAACAAGTGTGTGTGTGTGTATATATATAT
>NW_006921664.1:7823247-7832773 GCF_000298275.1 Orycteropus afer afer | reverse complement strand
GAGGTGTCTTAATGTTAACAGACTTCCAGAACCTCATCAAGAAGATCTAGGTATTTCCAGCTTTTTGTACCCAGTCTCAAAAAGGTCAACTTTATTCTAAGACTGGTAGCAATTGTGAAAACATCTCCTTGTTCACATCTGAGGGTGGCAATGTAAGGGGGTAAGGGGAAAGATGAGGAAGCAAACAAACATATATAGGAGTTTGAAATATTTCTTCCCCATTCCCACAAGCTTAGAATCTGTGTATCTGTTGACAGTTGTACCTTCCATGATAATAGTATGTGTGTGAGTGTGTGTGTGGTTTCTTTCTTTTAGAATCTTTAAGCTATCCTGAATTCTTCTTACATTTCAATGGCACTGATTAGGTTACTCCTGGCAATTCTTGAAACAATCACTGACAATGGAGACAAAAATTACTTTCACTGGTGACCAGTTAAAGTAAGCATTTGAAGGATAGAATGAATATGAGGAGGGAAGGGAGCAGAGTTGTCAGCCAAAAAGGACACTACATAAGATATTACAATAACATATCATATTATTATCTTCTTTTGAATATGTCTCTCCTATCTGCATCACATTGTCTACAAGTGTTTACTGCCCTGATTTCATCAGACACACACAGCTCCTTCTGACAATGGTGCAGCTCATGTTGTGGAGTGGTATTGTTTAGAATTGGGACGTATTTCTTTACCCAGGGATTTCATGTGACTCCAGAAAATCCAGAGAATTTATGGGAAAAGAGAAAGGATCTTACCAAGTCTAATTAAAATTCTATTTTTTTTCCAAGTCTGATAAATCACCTATCCTGTGTGGTTTAACTTCCTTCGACATAATTCAGATGTACAATGGTTGTAACCTCACAGCAAGAGAAATTACATAATCTGGGCTCAGAGGGTTTAACAGTTAAAATTCATTTGAAGGTCTTTTAAGATGTGCTAGGTGTTTTTCCACACCTTTCTCTCACACCTGGTAGATGTTGGATCCCATTGGTAAAATCTCCATCTGGACCTTGATTGAGGAATCTTATATAGCAAGGCAAACTTAGACCTTGCCTACATTTAGATTTTGCAGTTCATTATGAGCATTCTATTGCCACTGACCTAATCCTAACCTTCATCCTATCCAGAAATGACCTGAGATTTTAATCTAGTTTATATAGGAAATTGTCAATAAAATAACTTACCTATTGCTCCCAGATGTTAAGACACTGAACAGAGGCACCCTTCAGAGTAGAATATGATTGAGATGGTTGACAGTTACTTGTCAATGGTACTTAGTTCCCCGAGATCAGTGGTTATCAGAAGGGCAAAGCTCCCTGTTACACAACAGAATTCCCACTGAATACATAATCAACAAAATTTGGTAAAGCCACATTAAGATTGGGAGGCTCTTTGAAATGCACATTTTTCCTAAATACTTCTAATACTTGGCTATGTTGACAAAATTGTTGACCTTGGCTTGTAGACCAGAATAGACTCCCTACTCCCGTCAGTGCCTTAAAATCAAAGCTTCAATTGTCTGGCAGACACAATGGCAAGTGTCTCAGCAGATGCTGGATTATCCATTTCTAACAACATTCAAAGCACATCAACACAACATTTCTTAGGGCATTAGAAACTAAAATCTTTCTTGGCCAGTAGAAATAAATCAGGACTTCAGTTCCATCTTTTAATATCCAAAATTCTCCATGATAAATCCTGGCACATGTTTATAGTTTCCAAGTAATTTCTCTTTAAAAAAATTAATCTAAAACTGACAAAACCATAGCACTTTTGTGAGTTTCCATCGTGGCTTTTTCTATACGCACTGCAGTAAATTCCCTATGAAAATTATTATTATATTATTCAGCAGTGACTCATTTAAAATTATAGTTTGTGATGTCTTATTTTTAAAAAGGTCCAATTTCATTTTTTTATCACTGCCTCAAGTTTATTTTTTACCCAAAATTCACATCACAATTCAGAACAGGAAATGCCATTGAAAAGTTATTTTTTTTCAAACCAAGAATTTTGTTTCCAAAAAGAGAATGAGAGAACAAATGAACATGATAGTGCCAATAATTATGTGTTACGTGATTTTTATAACCAAGTAGTTTATTACAACTGCTTCTGTGGGTGGTACAAAATATTTGAACAGGTTTTCCTACCAGTTGGTGATTTATTAAATATTAGTGATTGTTATTACAGGTTGAGTTTTATGATCTATAGTTGATTTCTTTGTATGGAAACCAGAAGGACACATACTAGGCTAGCATTCTGCTTTGAAAATGCTACTCCATACCTGACTCAAATTGAACCATTATAAGGGTTCTTTAGGGCCTCAAGAGGGAGAAACTACTAAGAAAATAAATAGGTTTCAAGGAACTAGGAAAGACATTTTTAGAATGGGCCTTGCAAAGTTAGCTGAATATCTGTTGACAGCCATAAATATAACAGCCAGTTTATATTAAGGAGCACACTTGGGTATACATACTTATGTTGATTTAGGAGTACCTCCCACCACTTGTCTATCAGTTTGTTGTACTATGATGCCATGTATGTTGTCATGATGCTGGAAGCTATGCCACTGGGATTTCAAATACCAGCAGGGTCACTCATGGTGAGCAGGTCTCAGCCGAGCTGCCGGACTAAGATAAACTAAGAAGAAAAGCCTGCAAATCTACTTTCAAAAATCAGATTAGCTAACTAAAACCTTATGGATCACAACAGAGCATTGTCCAACTTGCTTGCTTTGGACATATCATCAGGAGAGATCAATTGTGACAGGAGGACATCATGGTTCGTCAGGTAGAGGGCCAGGAAGAACATAGGCGACCCTCGGTGAGATGAATTGACACAGCAGCCAAAATGATGGACTCAAACATGCTGATAATAGTGAGGATGCAAGATTAGGCAACATTTTGTTCTGTTGTACATAACATCACCATGAGTTAAGTTAGCTCCATGGCAGCTAACAAAGGAGTATCACATCTAACCAACCCTAAGGAACACTTCAAATAAAAGCCACTCACATTTGAAGCTGAAGGAACCAGAACCTAAAACTGAGTGGACTTAATCATTTCTTCTCATTTAGCAGTACTAACAGAAAAATAGATGTGGAGCTTAATCACATAATAGGCAAGATTAAGTTTGACACTGTGTTTAATTAAACAAATACATTACTACTGTTGTTACAATAACCTGTGAATAAACATATCTCTTTAGCAGCTCATAAATTATTACCAAGTCCAGAGATTAGGAGAATGTTTATAAGATGGTATTTAAACAGTTTTATGAGCTGATTGGCCACTTTAATTGCCAATTTCTCCATAAATAAATAAAGATACAATCTCTTGGTTCTAGTCATCTTTTGGTCAATTTATACCAATTGTCAAATATATTAAATATCTCCTTATATACTTGTCTTTGACTAAAAGGAGCATCTTCTCCTTTTTTCCTGAGAGTCTGTAAGCTCCATAATGGTAGGACTCATGACTGTCTTTCCCATGCCCTGCAACACCATGAAATAAATATTTATTTAATACATAACAGAAAGATTGAATGAGTGAACATCACAAAAGTATCCAAGAATTTACTTTTTCTTTTTTCAGAAATTTTGCAAGTTTACAGAAGCATCATTCCAATGAAACTTTAGGATGCCATGTCCTTTGAAGGTAACATAAGCATATTATGATTTTATGAGTCATAATCAACTGGACAGCAACCAATAACAACAGCAGGACCTAGATCATGCATTTGAGTATGTAAAACAAGTATTCAAGGGACTATTTATTCTTCTTTGGCACTTTATCTAAAAAGGTTAGACAAACAAAACAAAACTAAAACTAAAACAATCATGTAAAGCATGAGAGTAGGTCTGGTGTTCAAATAGCCAGTTCTTAATTGAGAGACTAATAAAATCTCTTTTTCACTCAATTACATTTTGATTTTAAGAAATACAGAAATACTTACTTATTCAGATAAAATAACCATTAAGCATTAAAACTCATAATTGTACTTGTAAAGAGCACCACAAGAATTTTTTTCTTTTTTTTAAATTTTTATTGTGTTTTGGGTGAAAGTTTACAAAGTAAATTCATTTTCCACATAGAAGTTCACATACACTTTGTCTCGTGATATTGGCTGCAATTTCCCACATGCAACAAACAGCTCTCATCCCACTTCCTCCCCATAGTTACCTCTTCCTTGTGTCCTTCCTTCCCATGTACTCCTGCCCCACCACCTACCTCCCTGTGCATACGAAGCCCTTCTAGTCTACCATGATTGATCTGTCCAAGGAGTGTATCTACCTAATGTTCAACTCATATGCCTGTCTTTTGTTTGGCTAGAAGCCACAGGAGTGGGTTCAATTCCAGAACTGAAAGGCAGCTAGGAGCCATAGTCTCAGTGGTTCCATCAGGCTCTCTTAGACCAGCAAACCTGGTCCTTTTATTTATTTATATTTAAATGATCTTGCATTTTCTTCCACATTGTTCTCCCACTCTATCCAGTATCTTCTACAGAGATCTCCTTTTGGGTGGTTGACATTGGTACCTGGGCACCATCTAGTTCTTCTAGTCTCATAGTCATATAGGCTGAGGATCACATGGTGTACGAGTCCCTTGGACTAATTGTTTCCATGTGTCTTTGGTTTTCTTCATTCTTCTTTGCTCTGGATGAGGAGAGACCCATCGTTGCAACTAGATGCCACTTGCTAGCTTTTAAGATCCCAGTTGCTACTCACCAAACTAAGATGTAGAACAAAGTTTTTGTGTGGTATGTTATGCCAATTGAGCTTGAACATCAACTGAGCTTGATGTTCCCTATGACCATGGTCCTGAGCCCACATGTCCAACTACTTACCCCCTTAGGGTAGCTGGCTGTGGCCAAAAGTGACTACAACCTTGCAACTTGTAAGCTCTACTACATATCTGGGAATTCTTACAAAACATGCAAATACACTTGTAGAAACATTGTCTGCCAACCCTATTCATGGTCATGGGCACAATCCCCCCTGCATAAACATATGTAATAGTTCAGCCTGTCCACTCATCTATCCACCCATATATCAATTTTGCCATCACTGACAATGCAGTACTGCATGGAGCACCACAAGAAATTTTTGACAGAAACATTAGATTTTTTTGTAATTAAATTGATTGATATTTACTTTTCTAGCTCTTTTTATATTAGTCTTATAAAGGTTTTCCCTTTATTAAGATTAATTGAAAACTCCTTACCACTATTTTCATTGTTGTTGTTGATGTTGTTACTAGTTGAATTGGAGCCAGCTCTGACTGTTGATGACCTAATGTACAACTGAACAAAATATTTCCCAGTCCTATGCCATCTTCATCAGAAGGAAGGTTGGGCAATCTATTTCCATAGTGATACCACCTCATAAACCCAAGGAGGGGTCACTATGAGTCAGATCCAACTCGACGGCAGTGAGATTGGTGTGGTTTGGTGCCATCTTCATAATTGTTGTTATGCTCAAGTCCATTGTTGCAGCCACTGTATGTTTTGAGGGTCTAGGAAGGAGCTCATGTTGCCTAGTGGTTAAGGTATTTGGCTGCTAACCAGAAAGTCCATGGTTCGACCCCACCAGCCACTCTGTGGAGGAAAGATAAGGCAGTCTGCTTCCATAAAGATTTACAGCCTTGGAAATCCAATGGGTCTCTCTGTGTGTTGAAATCAACTCAATGGCAATGAGTTGTTTGTTGTTGTTGTTTTTTTTTTTTTTTTTTCTATCTAGGGGACTCTTACAGCACTATACTGGATAATATTCTGTTGTGATCTAAAGGGTTTACTTTGGCTGATTTTCAGAAGTAAATCTTTTGGCCTTTCTTCCTAATCTGTCTTAGTCCAGAATCTCCACTGAAAACTATCCACCATGGGTGACCCTACTTTTATTTGAAATACCAGTGACATATCTTCCACCCTCCCAGGAATGTGCAAGCTACCACAGTACCATAAACTGATAAATGAGTGGTGGACTTTAGAAAAAACTTGATATTGTTTAATGAAATTGAACATATGTATTCCTACAATCCAGCAACTCTACTCCTAGATGTAGATAGATAGACAGATAGATAGATAGGTAGATATAGATAGACTATAGCTTTCCACAGTATTGTGTCAACTGAAATGTATATATTTTGAAACCATATTCCATATTGGCTTAATACTGTATACAAATTAGATGACAGATTGCTTCCCAGGATTCATTCACTGAAGTTTTCCCAGACATATTTCAGAATGACAATAATCACCCATTTGATTTTCACCAAAATTGTATTATACATGTATAAGAACTGATGTTCTACACATTCCTTTAAAATAAAAGTTCAGCTTAAAAAAAAAAAGTGCAGCTTAATGCAAATTTTTCAAGTTCTCCTCTGAGTAGCTACTCTCTAGCAGAAAGATCAAGAGTCATTGTCTAGAAACCAACTCATTTGAGACATAAAAATACATATTTTGTTTTGTTTTCAGGAAGAAAAATTGAAGAATAACTTATTTAAAAATTGGCAGACTAAATTGATTGTATTAGTATTAATGCCTAATGATAAGACAAAAGTCTATGGAAGAAGTAGGTGCAGCATGACTAAAGCAATTAACAGTGCTTGTTGCCAACTTGCTCCTTTGATTCTTCACATAGAGGAGTTCTTGGCAGACCACATCCCTAAGGCAGCTACTCAGCTGCTTGTGGTAGATCCCAAAATGGAGTTGATTGCCAGTCTCATCATGGGGAGTAACTACCACCAGCTGCCCAGCCACTCAACCAGGCCCAGAAAAGTTGACACACAAACTGAACTACCACACATACCATGACCATGTCCAGGGTCACCAACAGCTGCTTACAAGATGATTTTAGGACTGTTGTTGTTGTTAGGTGCCGTCAAGTCATTTCTGACTCATAGCGACCCCATGCACAGCAGAATGAAACACTACCCGATCCCACGCCAGCTCCATGATCCCTGCTATACTTGAGCCCATCATCGCAGCCACTGTGTCAATCCATCTCATTGAAGAACTCACATCAACTCACATCAACACGTCACCACGGTAGGACAAACCAACAGACAAGTTTATCTCCCTACTGGAAACCTCTCATATTTTAGGACAGAGGCCCAATATTCACTCATGTCAGAACATTTTGAGATGAGCCACTCAAAAATAATAATTAAACACTTCTAATATGTGAAATTTTGTGGTGAGAGCTGGGGACCCAGGGATGAATATATCATAATCATTATCCTCATGTTAAATTTCCGTGGAATTCTATAAGTCAAGTTTCATATTGAAGAGATCAATGCAATGTCTTAATTATCCCTGTCAGCTAGTAGTCGAATGCTTAATCATTTGTGTCACCCAGGGACACCATATCTTAACAATATTCAGTCTTCTGATCCATAAACATGGTATACATCTCAATTTATTTAGATCTTTCTATCAGCCATGTTTGGTAATTTTCAGTGTTCAGATTTTCCACATCTTTATGCCAAATTTACTTCTAAGTATTTTATATTGTTTGATGCAATTATAAATAGTATTTTTTAATTTTTTTGTTGTTGTTTTTGTTTTTTTGCTATGATACAGCAATTTATTTTTATATATTGACCTTGTATGTCACAACCTTGACAAATTCACTTATTATTGCTTCTAGCAACGTTTTTTTTTTTTTTTTTCCCATCTATATTATGTATCCCTTTCCTTAAAATGTCTTTCATATCAAACAGCTGCCCTAGAGTCAATTCCAAATCATCATGACCTCAGCTGTGAGAGTAGAACAGTGCTCCATGGGGTTTTCAATTAGCACCTTTTTTTTTTTTTTTTGGAAGATCCTGTTATGGACTGAATTGTGTCTCCAAAAATTGTGTCACCTTGACTATGCCATGATTCTCAATATTATGTAATTATCCTACATTTTGTGATGTGATATAATTATCTTATATATTGTAAACCCTAACCTCTATAATGTTAATGAAGCAAAACTAGATAGAGGCAATTATATTAATCAGGCAAGATACAACCATCCACAAGGTTGTATCTTGTGTCATTCTCTTTTGAGATATGAAAGAGATTAAATGAGTGAGCAGAGACCACCAAGAAAGAAGAATCAAGAGCAGAGCATATTCTTTTGACCTGGAGTCCCTCCACAGGGAATCTCCTTGAACCAGGAGACACAGAGACAGAAAGCCTTCCTCTAGAGCAAATGTGCTAAATTTGAACTTTTAGCTTCCTAAACTGTGAGAAAATAAGCCTCTGTTCATTAAAAATTAACAACAACAAAAAAAGAATTCCTGTATCACTTCGTTATATATATGTATCAGTGTTTAAAAAAAGAGGGGGGAGGATAAAATATAAAGTTGAAGCTCGGTGTCAAGACAGCTGCTATCTGTCTTTGCCTAAGTAAAGGTAGTCACAATTAATTCAACTAGTCTGAAAACGAACTCCAAACCCTGGATAGATGCAACATCTCTTTTGCTTTTATTTATTATTGTAGTTGGATATATATAACAAAACATTTACCATTTCAACTATTTTATGTGTGCAATTGAGTGACATTAATTACATTCACATTGGTGCACAATTATCACCATTTCCACTTGCAAATTTTTTTTCATCATCTTTATCAGGGACTCAGTACATCTTAAGCAATATCTCCCCATCTCCTTCTCCCACCACCCCAAGTAACCACTGGTAAATTTTGGTCTCTGTGCATTTGCTTTTTCTAGATATTTCACTTAAGTGTGGGACTTACAATATTTGTCCTTTTGTGTGTCTGGCTTATGGCATTCAGAGTAACACTTTCAAAGTTCATGATGTCCTAACATGTATCAAGACTTCACTTTTCATTGCTGTTGTTAGGTGCTGTCAAGTCGTTTCCGACTCATAGTGACCCATGCACAGCAGAACGAAACACTGCCCGATCCCACACCAGCTCCACGATCCCTGCTATACTTGAGCCCATCATCGCAGCACTGTGCCAATCCATCTCGTTGAAGGCCTTCTCCTCTGTTGGCGACCCTCCACCCTACCAAGCATGACATCCTTCTCCAAGGAATGGTCCCTTCTGACAACATGACCAAAATAGGTGAGATGAAGTCTGGCCATTCTCGCTTCCAAGGAGCATTTTGTGTGCACTTCCTCCAGGACAGATCTGTTAGTTCTCTGAGCAGTCCATGGTTTCAGCATTCTTTGGCAGCAGCACCACTCAAAAGCATCAACTCTTTTTCGGTCTTCCTTATTCATTGTCCAGCTCTTACATGCATACGAGGCAATTGGAAATATCATGGCTTCTGTCAGGTGCACCTTAGTCCTTAAGGAGACGTCCTTGCTCCTCAGCACTTGAAACAGTTCCTTCGCCATTGGCTTTCCCAGTACTACATGTCATCTAATGTCCTGACTGCTTCTTCCATTGGCATTGATTGTAGAACCAAGCAACGTGAATTCTTTGACAACCTCAATCTTCTCTCCACTTATTGTGATGCTGCTCATTGGTCCAGTTATGAGGATTTTTGTTTTCTTTATATTGAGATGTAATC
>NW_006921664.1:7815947-7820959 GCF_000298275.1 Orycteropus afer afer | reverse complement strand
TTTGAGAGCCTTCTAACCTAACTGGACTATTCATAAAGTTGCATGGTAATGTATCAAAACAGTGTTTCTTTGCTATTCATAAGGTTTTCCCTGGCCAATTATTTGAGAAGTGGACGGCCTCTTCCTTCTTCCTAGTCTGTCTCAGTCTGTAAGCTGGAATGATACCTGTGCACCATGTGCATCCTGCTGGGTTAGAAACACCAGTGGCTCAGCCTCAAAACTCACATCAACATGTCACCACAGTAGGACAAACCGACAGACAAGTTTGCCTCCCTGTTGGAAACCTCTCATACCACCCTTACCTGGGTCCCTGTGGCTGATTCCTCTTCTGTCCAGATTCCTAGGCCTTTTAATCCCCTTTCTCCCGCTCTCCTCTCCTGCTGCTTTGGGCGTGCCTGAGTTCCTCTCTTCGCCTGGATCCCTGCAACTGACTGCTCCTCTGTCTGAGTTCCTGGCTTTTAATCTCCTTTTTCCTGCTCTCCCACACTGCTGCTTTGGGCATGCCTGAGTTCTTCTCCCCACTTGGATCTCTGTGACTGACTGCTCCTCTGTCCGAGTTCCTGGCTTTTTTATCCCCTTTCTCCCACTCTTCTGCCCTGCTGCTTTGGGCATGCCTGAGTTCTCTCTTCTCACCTGGATCCCTGCGGCTGACCGGTCCTCTATCTGAGTTCCTGGCTTTTAACCCCCTTTTTCCTGCTCTCCCTCACTGCTGCTTGGGCATGCCTGATTTGCCTCTCTGCACCTGGATCCCTGCAGCTGACTGCTCCTTTGTCAGGGTTCCAGGCTTTTAATCCCCTTTTTCCTGCTCTCCTGTACTGCTGCTTTGGGTGTGGCTGAGTTCCTCTCCTCACCTGGATCCCTGCGGCTGACTTTTCATTAAATTTCCCTAAAAAAAAAAAAATGTTATCTTTGGTGGAGTCAATTCCAACTCATAGAGACCCTGTAGAGCAGAGTAAAATTGTCCTATAGGGTTTCTAAGGCTATAATCTTTTTTAAAAAATAACTTTTATTGTACTTTGATGAAAGTTTACAATTCTCCATTCAACAACTCATACACATTTTGCTTTGTGACATTGATTATAATCCTCACAATGTAACAGCACTCTTCCCACTTCTTCCCTCTGTTTACCATTTCCCTTTGTCCTTCTTTCCTACCCCTTCCTGCTTTCTGAGCTTCATCCTGGGGAAATGTTGCCCTTTTGATCTCCTGTGGTTGACTGTTCTAAGGAGTCTGTACCTGCCTGATGTTATTGTTCACTTTATGGGCCTATCTTTTGTTTGGAGAATTGAGCCCAGAATTCTGGGCTTGAAGACTATTTAAGGGGCATGTTGTTGCTGTTGTTATGTGCTGTCAGTCAGACCTGACTCATAGTGACCCCTCCTTGGGTTTCTGAGGCAGTATCACTACAGAAGTAGATTGCCCAACCTTCCTTCCAAGGAATGGCTGGTGGGTTTGAACCACCAGCCTTCTGGTTAGCAGTCAAGTGCCTTAGGCACTAAACTACCAGAGCTCCCTTCTAAGGGGCATAGTTTGAGGAATTCAACCAGTCTCTATCAGGCCAATAAGCCCTAGTATTCTTTATGATTTTGAGTTTGTTCCACCTTTTTCTCCACTCTATCCAGGATCTCCTACTGTGATCCCTTTCAGAGCAGTCAGTAGTGGTAGCTGTGCATCATCTAGTTCTTCTGGTCTCATGGTTGTGCAGGCTGGGTTTCTCATGGCCCATTAGTCCTTTGTAGTAATTGTTTCATTCTGTCTTTGATTTTCTTCACTCTTCTTTGCTCTGGATGTAAAGAGACCAATAGTTGCACCTTAGATCGCCATTCACAAGCTGTAAGATCACAGTCGCTACTCAGCAAAGCGGGATGTAGAACATTGTCTTTGTGGACTATGTAATGCCAACTGACTTTGATGTCTCCCTAGACTAAGATCCTGAGCCCCTGGTTCAGTTACTCATTCTCTCGAGGTGTTTGGTTATGGCTAAGAAGCTTTCATAACTTTCTTCCCTGTGTGTTCCACTATATTTATGGATGTATTTGCAGCACATATAAATACATATGTAGAAATGCCTCTGCAAAACCTATTTATAATAATGAGTGTGGTTCCAATCACCTTCCCACATTTGTTTAGCTTGTGGGTCTATGTATCCATTCATAGATTATTATTTTTACTGTTATTTCAGGATTCTGTATGTAATAGTATTGGCCTTTGTTGCAATCCTTTAATCTTTAAGTAATCCTGGACTTTTTCATGATCTTGAGCTTTGTTCTACATTTTTCTCCCACTGTATCCCAAATATCCAATTTTGATCCCTTCAAGAAGTTGGCATTGGTAGCCAAGTACCATCTAGTTTTTCTGGCCTCATGGTCATATAGGCTTAGGTTCTCGTGGTCCACTAGTCCTTTGGATTAACTACCTCCAGGCAGCTCTGATTTTCTTCACTATTCTTTGTTCTGGACCAATGCTATAATCATTATGAAAGCAGACTGCTATGTTTTTCTCCCATGGAGAAGTTTGTGGGTTTGAACCACTGACATTTTGGTTAGCACCCAATCCCTTAGCCACTGTGCCACAAAGACTCCTTTCATTTCTCTTTATATCTGAGTAATATTCCACTATATGTATGTACCTTATTTTGCTTATCCATTCATCTGTTCATGGACAATTAGATTGTTTCTAACTTCTGGTTACTGTGACTAATGTTGTAATGAACATTGATGTACAAGTATATAAGTATGTATTTGAGTTTTTGCTGTTGATTCTTTTGAGTATGCATCTAGGAATAGAATTACTTTTAAGCTGCAAGAGACTGTATCTCCTTCATTTTTCTGAAAAAAAAAATAAATAGCATCCTTGAGGGGATACTTTCATAGCTGATCAAGCTGTGCATGATTTCTAACTCCCAAAGATATTTACCAAGTATGTGAGCCATTACTTCTCCAAATTTGTCACCTTAGGGATGCTAGATGGAAAGTCACCATCTTCTTATTTAAAAATAAATTATTCCAAGAATAGAACTCAACTCAAATTGATAAAACATCCTTTTTAATAACATGATAGACCAAAAACTACCATTAAAAAAAAAACTGTTACTGTTAAGTTGATTCTGACTCTTAGTGACTTTATGGGACAGTACAGTATTGCCTTATAGACAAGGTTGTACATATTTATGGAACCAGAGTGCCATATCTTTCTTCTATGCAGTGGCTAATAAGTTCAAACAGCTGACCTTTATGTTAGCAGTTGAGCACTTTAAGCATTGCACCATCAGAGCTCTTTAAACTTGCCATAAAATATACTTACTACACTTGACATGGTTGAGGGAAGACTGGACCTCTTGTGCACTGCTGGTGGGATCGTAAAATGGTACAACCGATGTGGCAAATGGTATGGCATTTCCTTAAAATCCTGAAAATAGAAGTACCATTTGATTCAGCAATTCCATTACTAGGAATATATCATAAAGAGGTGAGGGATCACACACAAACAGACATATGTACACCTATTTTCATCACAGCACAATTCACTATAGCAAAGAGACAGAAACAACTTAAATGCCTATCAATGGATGAGTGGATAACCACATTATGGTACATGAACACGATGGAATACTATGCTACATTAAAGAACAATGAGGAATACGTGAATTGTCTTACAACATGGATGAACTTGGAGGACATTATGTTGAGTGAAATAAGTCAATCACAGAAAGACAAGTACTGTATGAGTCCATTACTGTAAAAAGACAAAGAAGGGTTTGCTTGGGAAAGGGAACTCACTTTGTAGGTTACTGGGATGGGGAGGGAAAGAGAGGGATTAATTTCAGACAAGTTGGGGCCCATATGCTATCACAGGTAAGGAGAGGGATATATGGAAAGGGTTTGTGACCACCATGAAAACATTAGAAAATGGGAAGACACCGAATTGTGCACATAAGCGATAGATAACAGATGCTAATACCAACCAATGTGTCCACAATACTGTGTTACCATTAACACCAAACACCAGGCTACAGATAAATACATAAACACCTGAGAGGATCAGAGGGGTGTCAGTGGACAGGAGGATATGTTAGACCAAGGATAGATTCAGCTGAGGCTAATCTTGCACAGACACCAGTGATAAAAAATACATGCAATCTTTACAGAAACAATAGAAGACAGACATGGAATAATCCCTCACAGACACCTAGACACTATGGGAGAGAGATCCAATAGCTCTACTGTCTCAGGACCATAGTATTGGGGGACACTAGACTCAATTGGCACAACAAAACACATAAAAGCCTTTTTCCGTATTCTACATTGGTGAGTTGCGACTGGGGTCTTAAAAGCTTTCAAGCAGCCATCTAAGATGCAGCAAATGGTTCCCTAGCGTTGGAAGCAAAGAACAATGCTAAAAAACAAGGGCATTTGGAAGCAATCAGCCCTAGGACACGATGGCCCTCAAGACCAAAAGAACTAGATGTTGCCCGGCTACCAAAGCCAACCACTCAGGAAAGGATAAAACCTGGAGATCCTGGATAGAGTGGAAGGAAAAATGTGGACCAAACTCCAAAAACTCAATAATGACCAGAATTACTGGTCAGATGGAGTATGATGAGACCCCCAATACTATGGCCCTGGAATACATTCTGCACCTGGAATAAAACTCACTCCCAGGGGCTGGCTCTCAGCCCAGTAGTTAACAAGATGTAAATGCAGACCACTCAACCCAGGAAGACACACCCACATACTCTATAGTAATACATCCCTTAGAGCAATAGACTACATGGCACCAGAGGACCAACATTCAAACTGAGGAAATGCAGGACAAACAGAATTGCATAATTATGAGGGACACAGGGAGAGGCTTATTGGGTAGGGAGGGGAGGAGACTGGGTTAGGGTTGGGCATGGTAAATGGGGAGTGAAACTAGATGTACATGTAACATTGAATGTAAAACAAGCTCTTAAACTAATGCTGTTGTTGTTGTTGTTGTTATGTGCCGTCGAGTCGGCCCCGACTCATAG
>NW_006921664.1:7809475-7815847 GCF_000298275.1 Orycteropus afer afer | reverse complement strand
AGGAGTGGCTGGTGGGTTTGAACCGCCAGCCGTCTGGTTAGCAGGCAAGTGTCTTAGCCACTATGCTACCAGAGCTCCCAATAAATAAATAAATAAAAATGCACACTTACTGCCCTTGTGTTAATCCTGACTCATGGTGACCTCCCATTAGATTTGCAAGGCTATAAATCTTTAGAGAAGCACACTGCCTCATCTTTCTTCTGTGGAGCACCTGGTGAGTTTGAAACACCTTTTTGTTAACAGCCAGAGGTTTCAGGTAGTCCTAGAGGTTTGTAAATTTCAGGTTGTGCTAGAGATTTGTGGGTTTCAAACAGAGCTTCCAACAAGTTCATAGGTTCTACCTTCTGCTGAGAATGTGCATTCCCAGTCCCTGATATACTGAATCAGAATCTACATTTTAATGAGATCTATAATTATCATGTCACTCACTGCTGTAGAGTTGAATTTGACTCATAGTGACCCCTCCTTGGGTTTCTGAGGTGGTATTACTAGGAAGTAGTAGATAGTCCAATCTTCCTTCCAAGGAGTGGCTTATGGGTTTGAACCACCAGCCTTCTGGTTACCAGTCAAATGCCTTAGGCACTAGGCCACCAAAATCAAACCAAACTCACTCACTGTCATGGAATGGGGTAGGACTCATAGAGACCCCTCCTTGGGTTTCCGAGGTGGTGTCTCTGAGGAAGTAGATTGCCCAACCTTCCTTCCGAGGAGTGGCTGGTGGGTTTGAACAACCACCCTTCTGGTTAGCAGTCAAATGCTTTAGGCACTATGCCACCAGAGCTCCTATAATTATCTTGTAGGGTAGGAAAATGCAAATTCTCAGCAGAAGGTCAAACTGGAATGAACCAATCTGAAGCCCTGGTTTCAAGTGAGGTGGTCTATTATAACCATTGAAGGTATTGATTTGGTGTCTGACAACTGGTTTGGGTTTCAATTTGAGCTCTTTCATTTAATAGCTAAGTGAATTCAGTTAACTTATAACCTTTATGTTTTCAATTTAATCATTTTTTTTTCTTAAATCTGGAGAATTATATCTACAGGAAAGGGATGTTACGTGGACTAAATGAGACAGCATATGGATTACTTGGCTCTGCACCTGACAGATTCTGAGTGCACAATGAATGTCATTATTACTGTAACTCAAAAGTCCAGAATGTTGATAACTGACTACTACAGCTCACTGGCTATCCTGAAAGGCATCCTTCTCAGTATGACTTGAAACAATAATAACAACAGTATCTCCTAGAGAGTCATATGATAAAGGAGTTGGATTTCTTTGGTCATCAATGTCAAACTAAAAGAAATAATAGTATTCTCTAACGGGAATTGCTGAAGTAATATGGTATTCCTGGTATGGCACAGGCAGTCTCAAGAGGACACACATTTCTGGTATAAAGTTTGTTTTAGGAATGTGTCTATGTGATCTTAGAGTCTGGGTTCCCTTGAATTCCTGGGATTCTTTGCTGCCAGGAATAATTTATGTCCCATAAAAGACTGTGTGGGAAGCCTTGATGATCCTACCCTTTCATCACTATTACAATCTAAACTCCTTGCCTTTTAGTGCCACCATCGGCTCTGTACAATACTATTAAATATAGCATGGTGACTTGATCTAGATATAGTTCTAATATTAAGAGTTCTTCTCACCAAGTTTGGAAAAACTAAATCCATATTTAGCTCCTGATAATACTGGCTTACCTCTCTTCTCTGAGACCATTTGTTAAGTCCATCCTTTTGAATCAATGCTGAAAAAGAATAACAATTACACTTCTAGGTATTTACCTAAATGAGTCAAAAAATATATATGTCCACATAAAAATTTGCCCATATATATTTATAACAGCTTTATTCAGATTACCAAAAATTAGAAATAACTCAGATGTCCTTCTATATGTGAATAGATAAACAAAGTGTGGCACATCCATTCAATAAAGTACTATCACTCAATAGCAAAAAGAAATGAACCACCCTACTTTTGTATTTAGGAGCTCTGGTAGCATAATGCCTAAGGCACTAGACTGCTAACCAGGAGGCTGGCAGTTCAAACCCACCAGCCACTCCTCGGAAGAAAGAGGGAGCAATCTACTTCCATAGTGATACTGCCTCGGAAACCCAAGAAGGGGTGGCTATGTGTCAGGTCTGACTCCATGGCACATAACAACAACAACAACACTTATGTATTTATATGTGCTATAAAAATACCCATATGCAGTTTAAACGTAACAGGAGACAAAGTTAGGGTAACTGCTTAGCCACACATAACCACCCTGAGGGAGTGAGTTGCTGGGCCTGTGATTTGGGGATCATGGTAGTGGGGGACATCAAGCTCAATTGGCACAACATGGTATAAAAAATATTGCTCTACATCTTACTTTGGTGATTAGCGACTGAGGTCTAAAAAGCTTACAAGCAGATATCTACAAGGAAATTATTAATCTCTCCTTGCTCAGAGAAAAGAAGAGTGAAGAAAATCAAACTCATGGAAACAGTGAGTCCAAAGGACTAATGGACCGTGAGAACCTCAGCTTATATGATCCTGAGACCAGAAGAACTAGGTGGTGCCTGGCTACCAATGTCAACCATTAGGAAAGAGATCACAATTAGAGATCCTGGGTAGAATGGGAGGGAAATGTGGAGCAAAACTCAAAAACATAAAAATGACCAGCCTTACTGGTCTGATGGAAACTGGTGAAACCTCAAGACTATGGCCTGAGCCATCCTTCAGGCCTAGAATTGAATTCACTTCCATGGCTTAAAAATTGGGGAAAAAAAAAAGAAAGAAAGAAATGAGCTATCAAGCCTCTAAGACATGGAGAAATCTTCATGTTGCAAAATTTGAAAAGCCAGTGTGAAAAACTATATACTGTATAAATCCAACTATATGACATTCTGGAAAAGGCAAAACTATAGAGACAGTAAAAAGATCAGAGGTTGCCAGGGATTTGTGGGGAGAAAGAAAAAGATAAATAGGTGGATAATAGGACACCTTTAAAGTAGTGAAACTATTCTGTATGATACTAATGATGAACACATGACTTTATGAATTTGTCAAAATCCATAGGACTGTACAACAAAAGATTGAACCCTAATGTAAACTATGGACTTAAGTACTAATAATGTTTAAATGTTGGTTCATCAATTATAACAAACTACCACACAAATGCAAGATATTAATAAGAAGAAAACTGTACAGAGATGAAAGGAGATATTTGAGAACTCTCTGTACTTTCTGCACAATATTTCTTTAAACCTAAAACTGCTCTAAAACATTAAGTTTATTTAAAAACAAAAAAGGAACAAGGAGTTGTGAGGGATGTCTATTGATCAACATTTAAAGATTTAGATCTTGCTATGGCTGTTTTCAGTATTGCATATGTGTATGAGTATGTTTAACAAACTCCTTCCTACTGAAATTGTGTCATATATTATTACCTAAAGTCAGTTGATATTTTTATGTATGAGGCCATTCTTGGAAATATTTCTAATGAGGAACTAAAACTCCTCTGCCTTCCTCCCTCTATTGTTATTTTATTTTGAAAACTCAGGAACACGCATCTCTATAGCAGACTAGTGGATAAGTTCAAAATAGGCAGCAGGATCCCACCTCTGTTCCCATGAGAAACCCCTGCCTTCACTACCATGCCCAACCAAACAACTCTTCCACCTCTTCCCATTGACTCCTTTGGAAGCAGTTTTCCAGGAATGGTAAGGCAGATGGAGAAATCAGCTGGGAACTTTATGCCTCATTGACAGAAGAGATAGGGTGGGGAAATCCTCCTAACCGAAATGTTAACACACTGCATGTTGTGGTTACTTAGGATTGTCATCAGGAAAGTTTCAACTGGCTGGTCAGGAAGTGGGTTGTTTTTCAGCTTTCATACTTGTGCAATATGATTTCAGAAGAAGTAAACGAAGAAAGCTGGTGGTGGTGGTGGTGGTGTGTGTGTGTGTGTGTGTGTGTGTGTTCATTATAGAAACAGAAACATCATCTGTAGTATATGGGGTATATAATGAATGAAAAAGTGAAGGAGCCCTGGTAGCACAAGTGGTTAAGCACTGGATTGCTAACTGAAGGGTCTGCAATTCAAATCCACCAGTCACTCTGCTGATAAGGCAGTCTGCTTCTGTAAAGAATATGGCGTTGGGTATGAGCTCAACATTTACATTAAGTAGATACACTCTTTCGAGAGATCAATCATGGGAGAATAGAAGGGCTATGTATGGACAGGGAGACAGCTTGGAGGGCAGGAGTGCATGGGAGGGAAGGACATAGGGAAGAGGTAACTATGGGGAGGAAGTGGGAGGAGAGCTGTTGCATTGTGAAAAACTGCAGTCAATGTCATGAGACAAAGTATATGTCAACTGCTATATGGAAAATAAAGTTGGTTTGTAAACTTTCACCCAAATCACAATAAAAATTTAAAGAAAAAAAAAAAAGGATACAGCATTAGAAACCCTATAATGCAGTTCTACTCTGTTCTATAGGATTGCTATGAGTTGGAATCAACTCGATGGCAATGGGTTTGGTTTGGTTTTAGGAATTAGAAAGTAAGTAAATGAGTGAAACACCACAATGCACTCATTATCACAGCCCTGAATTTTTTTCTCATCATTTGCCTTCAACAGTTAAGAGCCCGGAGCAGCATAGTGGTGGGTGGGGTGTTGGGGTGTTGGGGTGTGAGGTGAGGATACAGTTTGATGAATTTAGAGGAAACAATGCTTAGGTACATATGGAAAACTGCACTAGGTCACCAGCACTGCAAGTCTAGGAAATGAAGACTCTCTCCAATGGTGGCTAATCTAACACAGTCTTCCAGTTGGCCTTCAAAGGACACTTCACATGTGCAGATGGAAACTCAAACTGAGCATAAGTGAGAGGTGAGGGAAGTCCCGCTGACTTCTATTTACTCAAACTGGAAAGAAAAAGAGGAAGTCCAGGTCATGAAGGGAATTCCCTGGGTTAAAATTATTCATTGATAGCCTTCTATGTGGCCTGGAATGTCCAGCAGAGTGACAACAGATCTGGATGCCTCTGGGCTTTGAGGCCACAGGAGAGGTACCAACATCATGAAATAACTAGAAAAGAACCAGGTGGGAAACAGCTTAACTCAACTAGAAACTTGGTCACTGGCTTCTGAGGCTGATCCCTTGATCTAAAAACAAAATCTTAGCAAGTATCCCATTTAAGTAATATTAAAATTTCCACCCCATGTCTTTTCTTCATCCTTCTCAGTAAAAATCAACAAATGCAAAGAAAAAGAATAGGGCAAATGTAAATTATATTGCCTGAAGAAGGTCACTATCCGTTTGGTCTTTAGACAACAGGATCACCTGGGAGCACATACATTAATGGCTTCTTCTTCTTCTTCTTCTTTTTTTTTTTTTTTTCTTTCTTTCCTGGGAAGCAACAGATTGCCTCTACTATATATTCCTTATTTTCTTATTTAATCTCTTAACTATCTATAGAAGGGAGCTCCAGTGGCATAGTGCCTAAGACATTTCACTGCTAATCAAAAGGCTGGCAATTCAAATGCACCAGCCAATCCTCGAAAGGAAAACTGAGCAATCTACTTTCATAGAGATACCACCTCAAAAACCAAAGGAGGGTCACTATGAGTCAGATCCAACTCGACAGCAGTGAGTATCTATAGAAATCACAAGTGGTACAAAAGAATATCTGTTTAAAAATCAAGCAGAAGATTTGTTTTGTTTTGTTTTGTTTTGCCTATTCTTGTCTTTTTATATAAGTGAGGTGATGCAATATTTGTCCTTTTCTGATTAGCTTATTTCACTAATGTCTTCCAGCCCCATCCACACTGTAGTGTGTATCAAGATTTCATTTCTCTTACTGAACAGTATTCTAGTGTAAGTAAATACCACATTTTGTTTATCCGTTTATCCATTGATAAACATTTAGGTTGTTTCTACTTTTTGGCTATTCTGAATAATGCTGCAGTGAATATCTATTTGAGTCTCTCCTTTCAAGTCTTTTGAGTAGATACCTAGGAGTGGAATTACTTGGTCATATGGTAGTGCTATTTTTAATTTCTAGAGGAACTGATACAGTTTTCAACAACAGCTATACCATTTTGCATTTCCACCTGCAGTGGATAAGGATTACAATTCCCCTACTTTTTTTGTTTGTTTGTTTTTTATTTTTTCTTTTCTGTTTTTATTTTTGTTAGCCATCCTATTGGGAATGAAATGGTATCTCATTGTGCATTGTGCTTTTAATTTGTATCTCTTTGATGGCTAATGATTTTGAACATTTCTTCATGTGTTTGGTGACCATTTGTATGTCTTCTTGGTGAAATGTCTATTTAAGTCCATTTCCTATATTATATATTATGATTGGGGTATTTGTCTTTTTTT
>NW_006921664.1:7769977-7809231 GCF_000298275.1 Orycteropus afer afer | reverse complement strand
GTGTGTATATATATATATATATATATATATATATATATATATATATATGATTCTTATTTGATACTGGTAGTCCCCAACTTACTATGGGGTTCAGTTCCAATGACTCCATTGTAAATTGTTTCTAACATAAGTCAAATACCTCTTTTTTTTATTGTTATTGTCTTTTATTATCAGTATCTTTATAAATTCACTCTTTATTTGTCTTTGAGAGTTAGAAACATTACATGTAAACTTAACAGATATATTTTAATACATAAATACATAAAAATACACAAACCATAAAAATTTATTCCAAAGATGAAGAAGAATTGGACAACGTTGACATTTTGTCAGCTGTGGTAATTATTCCACTTATGGAAGGTTCTGGGTCATCTGGATTATCTCTGGAAATGAAGATGGTGTTTCTAGTCAAAAAATGAGTTGTCTGTGTGATCCTTTTTTTTTTTCTTTCATATATTTCATAGTAATATCTCACTGCTTCCTAAATCATCCTATTAACGTTAGCAAAGTGATCAGCATTTGAGTATATATTTCCAAGCAACTGACCCCTTGATTTAATTTAGAAAACTAAATCTATACAGCAATGTATTGAATAGTGTTGTTGTTGGGTGCCATTGAGTCAGCTCTTACTCATAGTGAACCCATGCACAACAGAACAAAACACTGCACAGTCCTATGCCAGCCGCATGACCCTTGCCATATCTGAGCCCGTCATTGCAGGCATTGTATCCATCTATCTTGTTGAATGCCTTCCCCTTTTTTATTGACTCTCCACTTTACCAAGCATGATATCCTTCTCCAGGGAATAGTTACTTCTGATAACCTGACCAAAGTAGGTGAGATGAAGTCTGGCCATTCTTACTTCCAAGGAGCATTCTGGCTGCACTTCTTCCAGGATAGATTTTTTTTAGTTCTTTTAGCAGCCCATGGCACTCTCAGTATTCTTTGCTATCACCACAACTCGAAATTATCTACTCTTCTTTGGTCTTCCTTATTCATTGCCCAGCTCTCACATGCATAAGAAGCAATTGAAAATACCATGGCTTGGATCAGGCACATTTTAGTCTTCAAGGAGATACTTTTGCTCTTCAGCACTTGAGAGAGGTCTTTTGCAGCAGGTTTGCCCAATGCAATATGTCGTCTGATATCTTGACTGTTGCTTCCACTGGTGTTGACTGTAGAAGAAAGTAACACAAAGTCCTTGACAACTTCAATCTTTTCTCTATTTATCAATGCTGCTTAATTGGTCCATTGTGAGGATTTTTATTTTCTTTATATTGAGTTGTAATCCATACTGCAGACTGTAGTCTTTAATCTTCATCAGTAAGTGCTTCAAGTCATCCTCACTTTTAGCAAGCAAAGTTAGTCATCTCCGTATTGCAGATTGTTAATGAGTCTTCCTCCAATCCTGATGTCACATTCTTCTTCATATAATCCAGCTTCTTGGATTATTTTCTCAGTATACAAATTGAATAAGTACAATGAAATGATATAACCTTGATGCACACCCTTCTTGATTTTGAACCATGCAGTATCTCCTTGTTCTGTTCAAACCACAGCCTCCTGATTTATGTACAGGTTCCTCATAAGCACAATTCAGTGTTCTGAAATTCCCATTCTTCTCAATGATATCCATAATTTGTTATGATCCATACAATCGAATGTTTTTGTATAGTAAATAAAACTTAAGTAAACATCTTTCTATTAATCTTTGCTTTCAGCCAAGATCCACTTGACATCAGCAACAACATCCTTCATTCCACATCTTCTTCTATATTCAGCATACATTGCTGCAACCATTTTTGAATTATCTTCAGTAAGATCTTACTTGAATGTGATATTAATGATATTGTTCAATGATTTCCACATACTGTGGGATCACCTTTCTTTGGAATGGGTACAAATATGGATCTCTTCCAGTCAGTTGGCCAGGTAGCTGTCTTCCAAATCTCTTGGCATAACTGAGTGAGTGCCTCCAGCGGGGTATCCATTTGTTGAAACATCTCAATGGATATTCCATCAATTCCTGGAGCCTTGTTCTTTGCCAGTTCCTTCAGTGAAGCCCCAACTTCCTCTTTCAGTACCATTGGTTCCTGATCATATGTCACCTCCTGAAATGGATGAATATCAACCAATTCTTTTTGGTACAATGATTCTGTGTATTCCTTCCATCTTCTTTTGATTTTTCCTGCACTGTTCAATATATTGCCCATAGAATATTTCAATATTGCAGCGCGAGGCATGAATTTTTTCTTCAGTTCTTTCCACCTGAGAAATATTGACTGTGTTCTCCCCTTTCAGTTTTCTAACTCCAGGTCTTTGCACATTTCATTATAGTAATTGGTTTTGTCTGCTCAAGCTGCTCTTTGAAATCTTCAGTTCAGCTCTTTTATCTTGTCATTTCTTCCATTTTCTTTAGCTACTCTCTGCTCAAGGACAAGTTTCAGAGTCTCTTCTGACAACCATTTTGGTCTTTTCTTCCATTCCTGGCTTTTGAACAACCTCTTGCTTTCTTCATGAATGATGTTCTTGATGACATCCCATAATTATTCTGGTTTTCAGTCATTGGTGTTCAATGCATCAAATCTATTTTTTAGAAGGGCTCTAAATCTGGGAAGGATATTATCAAGGTCATATTTTGGATCTCATGGACTTGTTTTAATTGTCTTGAACTTCGACTTGAACTTGCATATGAGCAGTTGATGATTTGTTCCACAATCAGCTCCTGGCCTTGTTTTGGCAGAAGATACTGAACTTCTCCATCACCACAAATGTAGTCAGTCTGATTCCTGTATATTCCATCTGGCAAAGTCCACGTGTATAGCCACAATTTGTGTTGTTGAAAAAAGCAATTTGCAATGAATAAGTTGTTGGTCTTCCAAAATTCTATTATGTGATCTCCAGTGTTATTTCTATCACCAAGGCCTTATTTTCAAATTACTGGTGATTCTTCTTTGTTTCTAACTTTTGGATTCCAGTCACCAGTTATAATCAACACATATTGATTGCATGATCAGTCAATTTCAGACTGCAGAAGTTGGTATAAAAAAAAAAAGAAAAAACTCATGCCATTGAGTCAATTTTGACTAATAGCGACCCCTCCTTGGGTTTCCAAGATGATATGTCTACAGAAGTAGATTGCCCAGTCTTCTTTCCAAGGAGTGTCTAGGGGGTTTGAACCTCCAGGCAGGCTTCTGGTTAGCAGTCAAATGCCTTAGGCACTACATGATCTGAACTCTTTAATTTCCTCATCTTTGGCTTTGGGGTTAGTGTATAAATTTGAATAATAGTAGTATTAACTGATCTTCCTTGTAGATGTATGGATTATTATTGTATCACTGACAGCATTGTACTTCAGGATAGATCTTGAAACCGTCTTTGTGACACTGAAAGCCATGTCATTCCTCTTCAATTTGTCTTTCCCTGCATAGTAGATCATATGGTTGTCTGATTCAAAATGGCCAAAACCAGTCCATTTCAGCTCACTAATGCATAGGATATTGAACTTTATGAGTTCCACTTCATTTTTTTCAACTTCCAGTTTTCCTAGATTCATGCTTCATACATTCTGTGTTATGATTATTAATGGATGTTTGCAACTGTTTTTTCTCTTCTTGAGACATGACACATCATCAAAAGGAGGTCCTGAAAGATTTGTTCCATCAATATCATTAAGGCCGGCTCTACTCTGAGGATTCAGCTTTTCCCCAGTTGTATTTTGAATGCCTTCTAACCTGAGGGGCTTATTTTCCAGCACTATATCGGACAATGTTTCAGGGCTATTCATGAAGTTTTCCAGTAATATATCAGGCAGTGCTTCATTGCTATTCACAAGGTTTTCACTGGCCATTTCTTTGAAAAGTAGATGGCTTCTTCCTTCTTCTGAGTGTGTCTTAGTCTGGAAGCTACACTGAAACCTGTCCACCATGGGTAAGCCTGCTGGTATTTGCAACACCGGTGTATAGCATCCAGCCTCAGAGCAACATGCAAGCCACCACAGGACAGCAAACTGAATGACAAGTTCACCTCCCTTAGCTGTTCCTAAACAGTAAACTGAATGACAAGTTCACCTCCCTTAGCTGTTCCTAACCAGTCTATTCATTTCCTGGCCACATTTAAACTACCCTGAATCACAAGGGGCTCACCTTCCCACGTCCCCACCCTTTTAGCTTGCCCTGAAACAACGTGGGGTCTGCCTTCCAGGCCACCCACCCTTTTGCACAGTAGATCATAAAATTGAATAACTGCTAGTGAGAATCTGATAACACAGCAAATTACACATAGTAACATTGTATTAGTACCTGTTACTAAAGATACAATGAAAAAAAAGTATTAAAGGCAGTTGGAAGTGTGTTTTATCTTACCTTGAATTTGTCTTAAGTCACAGACCACTTGTATGTGATTTCTGAAGATATTCTCCCATTCAGTAGCTTGTCTTTTCACTTTTTTGGTAAAGATTTTTGATGAACAAAAGCTTTTCATTTTTGTTGTTGTTGTTGTTGTTTTGCAGTCGAGTCGGCCCCAACTCATAGCAACCCCTCCTTGGGTTTCTGAGGCAGTATCACTACGGAAGTAGGATTGCCCAACCTTCCTTCCGAGGAGTGGCTGGTGGGTTTGAACCACCAGCCTTCTGGTGAGCAGTCAGGTGCTTTAGGCACTATGCTACCAGAGCTCCTTTTCATTTTTATTAGTTCCCATTTATCTATTTTGCCTTCTGCTATATGTGCTTTTGTTATAATATTAGATAATCCACTGTTAAAAGCTAGGCCTGAAAAGTTGCCCCTGCATTTTCTTCTATGAATATTATAGTTTTAGTTTTCAAATTTAGGTTTTCAATTCATTTTGAATTTGTTTTTGTGCATGATCTGAAGCATGTATCCAGTTGCATTTTTCTGCATGTGGAATTCTAATTTTCCCAGAACCACTTATGGAAGAGATTCTTCTTTCTTCATGGAATGGTCATAGCAACCTGTCAAATATCAGTTGACCATAGATATATGGGTTTACTTCTAGACTCTCAATCCTTTTCCATTGGTCTATGTGTCTACTACTGCTGTAAAATATGTTTTAAAATCAGGAAGTGTGAATCCTCCTTCTTTGTTCTCTTTCAGCAACATTGTTTTAACTGTTTGGGAGCTCTTGCCATTGCATATAAGGTTTTGCATTGGTTTTTCCATTTATGTAAAGAAAGCTGTTGGGATTTTGACTGGGGTTGTGTTGAATCTACAGATTATTTTGATTGGTATTGACATCTTAACATTAAAAAAAAAAACAAACTCACTGTCATCGAGTTGCTTCCAACTCATAGTGACCCCCTTCTTTGGTTTCCGAGGCAGTAGCTCTACAGAAGTAAATTGCCCAATCTTCCTTCTGAGGAGTGGCTGGTGGGTTTGAACTACCAGCCTTCTGGTTAGCAGTCAAATGCCTTAGGCACTACACCACCAGAGCTCCCATTTAACAACATTAAGTCTTCCAATCCATCACCATGAAACATCTTTACATTTATTTAAATCTTTTTTAATCTCTTTCAGCAGTGTTTTATAATTTCCATTATGTGAGTGTTTCACATCCCTGATTAAATTTACTTTTAGGTATTTTATCCTCTTAGATGTTATTGTAAACAGAAAAATTTCCCTTTCATATTACTCATTGCTGATGTGTAGAAAACCAACTTATTTCTGTTTTTTGACCTCGTATTCTGCAACTTTGCTTATTATCTCTATCTGCAGATAATATGATCCTGTATATAGAAAATCTGAGAGAGTCCACAAGAAAACTTCAACTTTAATTTTTACTGCTTCTATTTCACAGTCTTCCTCTCCAAGTGTCTATTCTCCAAGTTTACCAGTACATTGCTACAAACTCATAAAGATCTCATGTGTAAACCTTGTATTTACAATGGTCAGATATAGTTCTGATTCTTTGTTGGAGTGTCTGCTTTAGCATATCAAATATTCGTGTCCAATAACTCTTTGCTTCTAACACTCTGCTGTTCCTGGGAAGCTATTTGAACACTTCAAATTAAACTAATACCTCACATCTCAGAAGATGGGAGGCATATTTCCATGGACAATATCTGAGAGTACAGCAGGGAAATGGTCAGTCTCACCTAATTAATTTTAAATCAAGAGCAGGGGATTCATTCTAACTCCACAATTCTAAGGATAATGTTTTTGTTGTTATGTGCCTTTGAGTTTGCCCCAACTCACAGCAACTCCTCTTTGGGTTTCTGGGATGGTATCACTATGGAAGTAGATTGCCCAACCTTCTTTCTGAGGAGTGGCTGGTGGGTTTGAACTGCCAGGCTTCTGGTTAGCAGTCAAGGGCCTTAGGCACTATGCTACCATAGCTCCCTCTGAGGGTAATACATTCCTTTAATGAGGAATCATTTGTGTCCAGGCAAGTCTAAGAAGGTTGGTAGCCCTTGGAATCTATGTACTAGGAGAAAAGAAACTGGTGAAGTTTGTTTGCAGGGGCCTAAGAAAGATGAGGATGGTCTTTAGGCTTCTATTTATAAAGTCAATAGAAAAAAAGAAAATTTCATACTACACAAAACATTGTTTGACCTCCTACTTTGGTGAGTAGTGACTGGGATCTTAACAACTTGCAAGCAGCCATCTAGATGCAACGATGGGTCTCTCCTTGCCCAGAGCAAGGAAGAATGAAGAAAACCAAAAATTCATGAAAGCAATTAGTCCTAGTGACTGGTACACCATGTGATCCACAGCCTATATGACTATGAGACTAGAAGAACTAGATGGTACCTGGCTATCACTGTCAACCACTCAGAGGGGGATCTATGTAGGATATCCTGGATAGAGAGGGAGAATAATGTGGGAAAAAACTCAAAATCATTTAGGGAAAAAAATGGGGGTGGGGGACAAGGTTTTCTGGTCTGATAAAGCCTGGTAGAACCACTGAAACTATGGTCCCAAGCTGCCCTTCAGGTCTGGAATTGAACCCACAGCTGTGGCTTCCAGCCAAACAAAAGATAGGCATATGAGTCGAACATTTACCTGAGGTAGATACACTCCTTGGAGAGAACAATCATAGGAGAAAGAAGGGCTGTTTATGTACAAGGAGACAGCTCAGGGAGCAAGAATGCATGGAGGGATGGACAGAGGGAGTAATTATAGGGAGGAAGTGGGAGGGGAGTTGTTGCATTGGGGTGAATTGTAGTCAATGTCATGAGACAACATGTGTGTGAACTTCTGTATGGAAAGTGAACTTGCTCTGTAAACTTTCACCCAAATTACGATTCAAAAAATAAAGTGAAAAAAGTTTCATATGAAAAGTGATGCCCCTCCAAAGCCCCTACAAGTGTTCATAAATGAGAGAAAATAGTTTCCTCTCTATTTCTGCATGGAAAACAGCACAACTTTAATTCAGTGAAGATTTCTACAAAAGCAGCACCTCTGGACCCCATAGCCTAAAAACTTTGGAGCTTTGGGGAGGCATCACACCTGGCAAGGATCTTAGTGTTTCCACAATTGGAGTCAGTGTCTGTAGAGTTATAAATCATAGGTGCTAACATTAAATGCCTCTAGAAGCATCAGAGATCAAACAAAAGACCCAGATTAGACAATAATGATAAATATTAGCCCATTTCAAAGATAGGTGATCCAACAGAATGTGTGAATTATTGAGCAATGTCATTAATATCATACCTAAGTAAAATTTTGCTGAAGATAATTCAGAAATGGTTGCAGCAGTATATTGACAGGGAGTTACAGAAATCCAAGCTGGATTCAGGAGAGGACATGGAACTAGGGATATCATTGCTGAAATCAGATGGATTTTAACTAAAAGCAAAGAATACCAGAAAGATGTTTACCTGTGTTTTATTGACTATGCAATGGCATTAGACTGTGTGGAGCATCACAAATTATGGGTAACATTGCAAAGAATGAGAATTCCAGAGAACTTAATTTTGTTCATGAAGAACCTGTATATACACCAAGAAGCTCTTGTTCAAACAGAGCAACAGGGTACTGCATAGTCTAAAGTCTGAAAATATGTATATCAAATTTACATCATTTCACCATATATATTCAATCTGTATACTGAACAAATAATCTGAGAAGCTGTACAATGTGAAGAAGAATGTGGAATCAGGATTATAGGAAGATTTATTAACAATCTGCAATATACAGATGACACAAACTTTCTTGCTGAAAGTGCAGGTGACTTGAAGCACTTACTGATGAAGATTAAAGACTGCAGTCTGCAGTATCAATTACACCTCAACATAAAGAAGACAAAAATCCTCACAATTGGACCAATAAGCAACATCATAATAAATGGAGAAAAGATTGAAATTGTTAGGATTTCATTTTACTTGGAACCATGATCAATACCCATGGAAGCAGCAGTCAAGAAATCAGATGTATTGCACTGAGCAAATCTGCTGCAAAAGACCTCTTTAAAGTGTTAAGAAGCAAAGATGTCACTTTGAAGACCAAGGTGTGCCTAACCCAAGCCATAGTATATTCTATCACCTCATACGCATGTGAAAGCAGGACAACGAATAAGGAAGACCAATGAAGAGTTGATGACTTTGAATTGTGATGTTGGCAAAGAATGCTGGGAACACCATGGACTTCCAGAAGAAAGAACAGGTCTGTCCTGGAATAAGTACAGCTGGAATGCTTCATAGAAGAAAAAATAGGCAGAATTTGTCTCACCTACATTTGTCAAGTTGTCAGAAGGGACAATTCCCTGGAGAAAGATACCATGATTGGTAAAGTAGAGTGTCTGGGAAAAAGGGGAAGACCTTCAATGAGATGGATTAACACAGTGGCTGCAACGATGGGCCCAAGCATGGTAAGGATTGTGAGAATAGTGCAGGATTGGGCACTGTTTCATTTTGTTGTCCATAGGATCACTATGAATTGGAGCCAACTGGATGCCATCTAACAACAACAATATTAGCTAGTTCACACATGACAACCCCATGAACTTCCTGGAAACAAGTTGGTGAAACTTTGAAATGAAGCTGAATATATTATTTAATGGTTGGTGTGCTAACCAGAATGGAGTCCCTAAGGAGTGCAAGCAGGTAAACACTTGGTTTCCTGACCAAATGCTTGGTTGGTGGTTTGAGTCCACTTGGAGCCACCTCAGAAGAAAGGTCTGGTGATTTATTTCCAAAAAATCAGCCAGTGACAACCCCATAGATCACACTTCTACTCTGACATACATAAGGTTGCCCCAAGTGAGTATCAACTTGACAGCAACTGGTGCTAACCAGAAGAAACTGAAACAAAAATTAATGGGAAAACATTTGCAACCAAAAGCTAAAGAGGTTTAGGGAAACTCCAATGACAAATCAATTCAGTGTAAGTTGTCTTCCTGGCAACTCTGGGAAGCAACAATGTACTCTAGGTAATGGAAACATATCCTTTCCATGGCCTCTTGAAAATAAAATGCTTGAATATAGCATCTTCATATATCAGAAAGAGAAGTTGTCATTAGTAATCATAAGAGCAGAATAGAAAGCAGAGACATAATGTAATTTACACTTAGACCCATATTTTGCACTTAGCTAAAATTCAGGTGAAATAAATTCAGCTGAAAAAGATCTTATGCTTGACTATGTAAAACCAGTTTTGAATTTTTATTTAATTTTGAGTAATGTCAAAAAGAAAGCATTCAGTGTCATTCCCTTATAAGTTGAGAAGGAAAAATGTTCATGGAAATTATAATAGAAGGGGGGAAAAAAGTAAGCAGAAGTGAGCTTAATCAAAAGGAGAATAGAGGTGTTTTTTTTTTTTTCCCCCTGAATCTTCCATCACCAAATTTCTAGTTCCTTAAACTATGCAGAGATTCTATAGTGAAATAGAAATGTCATCTGTTTCATGGAAATTGGATCATTTCACAAAGTGTAAAATGGGAAGTTTAACAAGCCTACACCAACGCCTCTTAAAATGAGAGTACACTGTTTGATTTTTCATGACAATCCTTTCATAAAAGGGAAATTCCCATTTTCCAATCTGTTTCTAAGGGAAGTAGTCTAAGTTCATGACCATATTGAACCCAAACATTTCCCAGAAAGTAGGCACTTAGTCAACCTCTATAAGAGCATTGCAGAATGTCCAGATAAAAGAACTTACATTAAATGAGCCTTTGAAGGCCTGATAAGCCTACAGAAGACTAAAGAATCCAAGGAGCCTTGAGGAATTGCCTAGGCAAGTGCTGGCAAATTTCATAAAGAAGTAGTGTGATAAGATTGTGAATTTTTTTGTTCAAACTTACAATGATGAGAGAATAGGCTCAGAACATGAGCATAATCCACTTATGATGAGCTGATCTTTGACAAAGGGCTGAAAGCCATTAAATGGGGAAGTGATAGTCTCTTTAACAAGTGGTGCTGGCAAAACTGGATACCAGTTGCAGACAAATGAAAGAAGATCCATACTTCTCACCATATATAAAAACTAACTCAAGGTGGATCAAAGACCTAAACGTAAAACATAAAATTAAAAATATATATATAGACAAACTTAGGGATCCTAATTTATGGCATAATAGACTATCAGAAATGCACAAATGGAAGATCAACTACATGAATGGGACTTCCTAAAAACTAAATATTTATGTGCATCAAAAGACTTCACCAAAAGAGTAAACAGAGAACCTATAGATTAGGAGAAATTTTTTGTCCATGATATATCAGACAAGGCACTAATCTTTAAAATTTATAGAAAACTTCAACACCTCAACAACAAAAACACAAATAATCCAGTTGAAAAATGGGCAGAGAACATGAACAGACACTTCATCAAAGAAGCCATTCAGGGAGCTAACAAACGCATAAAGAAATGCTCAAGATCATTAGCCATCAGAGAGATGCAAATCAAAACAACAATAAGCTATCAGCTCACCTCAGCATTAATAGCAAAGTTCAAAAACACAGAAAACAAAAAATGCTGGCAAGGCTACAGAGAGACTGGCACCCTTATACACTGATGGTGGGACTGTAAATTGGTGCAACCATTGAAGAAAATGTTATGCTGCTTCCTTAAAATGTTGGCAAATGAAATATCATCCATATACACAATGGAATATCACAAAACTTTGAAGAGTAACAATGAATCTGCAAAAAACTTCATAACATGGATGAACCTAGAGGACATTATGCTGAGTGAAATTAGTCAATTACAAAAAGACAAATAGTGTATGAGATATGAGATATGATTTCAAAAGTCAAGAAAATGTTTACACATAGAAAGACTCATTCTTTGAAAATTACCAAAGGTGACAAAGGAAAGGATGGTAAATCACTAACTAGAGGGTAGACACCTATTAACTTGGATGAAGGGAAAGGCAATATACAAGAAGGAGAAGGTTAGCATAATATGATCAAGGCAAAGGAAGACAGGAGGAACAGAGAGTTAAAGGCAACCAAGGTAAATACTATTACATACAAAATCCTGTAATAATAATCTACAAGTGAATGCATAGATAGACATTCAAGCTGAACATGGGTGGGAAGATGAATGAGACTACAACCATGGATATATATTTGAAAGAGGATATTTCTACAAATGTACTTTTGTGGCAAATATACCAATGAATATGGTAGAATGGGGGAAAAGTTATGAAAACTTCTTTGCCGTGAACAAACACCTTCAGGGAATGAGTCTCGGGATATGGTGGCTCAGGACCATAGTCTTGGGGACATTAAGGTCAACATAGTCCAACGTTCCTTAAACTATGCAAAGAGTCTATAGTGAAATAGAAATGTTATCCATCTTACTTTGGTGAGTGGCAACTGGGGTCATACAAGCAGCCATCTAAGTTGCAACAATTGGTCTCTCCCTTTTTTGGAGCAAAAAAGTGTAAAGAAAAAATCTAGAAAACAATTACTTCAAAGGACTAAAGGACCACATGAACCCCAGCCAGCACAGCTCTGAGACCAGAACTAGGTGATGCCTGGCTACCACTGCTGACTGCTCTGAAAGGAATCACAACAGGAGGTCCTGGATAGAATGGGAGGAAAATGTGGAACAAAAGTCAAAATCATAAGAAAGGCAGGGCTTACTTGTATGATAGAGAGTGGTGGAACCCCTGAGACTATGACCCTTAGACAGCTCTGAAACCTGGAACTGAACTCACCCTCATGGCTCAACTTTCAGCTAAACAATAGACAGGACTGTAAGGTGAAAAATAACACCAAGGATGTATGCACTCATTAGAATAACCAGCCCTAGGAGATCAGGGCTGACTCAAAGGCACATAACAACAACAAGGAGATCAAAAGGACAGCATTTACCCAGGACAAAGCTTGGGGGGCAGGAAGGGATAAGAAAGAAAGAGGAAGTGAAATGGTAAAAATAGGGAGGAAGTGGGAAGAACACTTACATAGTGGGGATCATAATGAATGTCACAAAACAAAAAGTGTATGAACTGCTGGATGGAAAAATCAATTTGCTCTGCAAATTTTCATCCAAATCATAATTTAAAAAGAAAAATAAAGAATAGATGTATGTGGTAGTTAAGATTGTTGTCAATTTGGCTGGGCCTGGTTGAGTGGCTAGGTAGCTGGAGGTAGTTTCTCCCCGTGATGAGACTGGCAATCCACTCCATGGTGGAATCTTCCAGGAGCAGCTGAGTTGCTGCTTTAGGAATGTGGTCTGTTTCCCATATAAAAGGAGAACCTTTGGGATTATTCTCCAGATTTTGGTATGCTTGATGGCGTAGTGCCTAAGGCATTTGACTGCTAATCAGAAGGCTGATGGTTCAAACCCACCAGCCACTCCTCAGCAGGAAGATTGGGCAATCTACTTCCATGGAGATACTGTCTCAGAAACCAAAGAAGGGGTCGCTATGAGTCAGATCTGACTTGATGGCAGTGAGTTTGGTTTTAGTTTTTTGCTTTGTTTTTGAACCCTGCATATAGCTGAGTCATTGTTTAGCAGCCTGCCGATCTTGGGACTTTTTCTGGACTTGAATCAATGGCCTGCCATGTGGTTTGTAGTATTAGGACTGTGCCTTTTCACTTGTCAACCTTGGGTTTGTCAGCATCAGCAACCAGGAGCTGTCTGAGTGAAGAAAATCCTCCAGCTTCAGTGGGCTGGGAACAGGAGGCAGAGCTGAAGCAAGGTTGAGGGGCTTTCACCCAGCCCCTAGAGCCTGGCACTTAGAACTTGGACTTAAAGCCTCAAAAGTGTAAGAGAGTAAACTCCCATTTGTTAAAGCCATCCCACTCATGGTATTTCTGTTAGGGCAGCACTAAGTAACCAAAACAGTGCATAACTTAACACCCATGATAATAACTCATATATCAACTTTTATTTTCCAAGAAGATTTTATTATTGGAAAAAAAAAAAAAACTTAAAAATCTACCAATAGAAGAATATTCAATGTGACATGGACACACTAGAGTGGTGGTTTGGAGTGCAAGACATGGAGTTAGATGGACCACGACCAAACCCATTTCTTAGCCTTAGTTTGCTCATCTTCTAAGTATTAGGATAATACTAGCTTAAATCTCATAATGTTGCTATAAAGATAAAACTAAATCATGAGTATAAAGTACTTAGAAAGTATGTAGCTCAGAGGAATCACTCATAAATGCTGACAATTATTAGTAGTATTATATCCATTAAATGGAATAATATGCAAGAATTAAAAATTATTATGTAGAATGTACATCTATATTTATTGATGGGGAAAAAATTATTATTACCTTTACATGTCATACTAACTCTACTATCTCTACTGACCTCTACTCTACATCTACTAACTCTACTAACACAATGAAGATGACCAAAATATATTTCTAAGACCAAGACACATTTCTAAGTGGAAAAAAGAACATATTGTTCTTAGCTTTGTGGTGTATGATTTCAAATTAGAGAGTCAGGAGGGAAATACACCAACAGTACTTATCGCTGAGATTGTGGTAATTTTATTTTCTTCTTTAAGGCACTCTGTGATGTCTACATTATGTCAATGATCAAAAATATTTTTTAAATCTGTAACTAAAAATAAATCAACTTTGATTTCCAGTAAGATGGCAGACTAGGCAAACAAGTTACACAGAACCTCTTCAACAACAACAACAAAAAAGAGAAACAAATTGACACAGATACCGAAGATAATCCTGGAGCCCTGAGCTTTGAAAGGAAGGATACAGAAATAGATTAAACACCAACTAGTAGAAGGAGATCTGGTGGCATAGTGCCAAGGCACTTGACTGCTAACCAGAAAGCTGGTGGTTCAAAGCCACCAGCCACTCCTCAGAAAGAAGATTGGGCAATCTATTTCTGTAGTGATACCACCTCGGAAACCTAAGGGGAGATCACAATGAGTCAGATTCGATCTTATGGCAGTGAGTTTGGTTTTCTGGTTTTTGCGTAGAAGAACCTGGATGAGAACAATGAATATGGAAACAAACAGAGCTGCAGATGCTCAGCTATACCGACAGCACTGACAGCCTGAGTATTTCCAAGTGGTGTTAAAAACCAAACTCACTGCCTTTTAGTTGATTCGACTCATAGTGACCCCCCCTCTTTGGGTTTCTGAGGTGGTATCTCTATCTCTACAGAGGTAGATTGCCCAATCTTCCTTCCAAGAAGTGGCTGGTGGGTTTGAACTGCCAGCCTTCTGGTTAGCAGTCAAGTGCCTTAGGCACTATGCCACCAGCACTCCCAATTGGTGTTAGGAGCTGAGAATTAACCTAAAAATTGGTCCTGTTCACAAAGGTCTGTGTGTATGACTGTGCTGGTGGCTAATGACTAAAAAGGGAAACAGCAAAGAAGGAGATAAACTGAACTGTGGAGTTTTGGCTGTCAAGAGGGTGCAGCCATTTTGAATGTTTACAAGTGGTGGCCATTTTGGATATTTAAAGTAACAGCATTCTCGTTCAGATTTCAGGGACCTTAGAATAAACTCCTCTTGCCAGGGACAGCAAGTACATACAGGAGGGTGACAAATGGAAAGGAGACAGGTGGTAAGTGCATAAGTACTGCTAGCTAGCAAATAGAGGAGCACAGTACCCTGTTACTCAGATACATCCAAACAAAAGAAATAAAATGAAAATCTTGGACAAATCACTCCAGCATACAGTCACCAATTAAATATAAACAAAATTTCACAATGTCTCTGAGACAATGGACCATCACAGTTCACACAAAGAAGCAAGATAAAGCAGGGACCAGGATACAGACCCAGAACACATCCCTGAGGAAGCAGCAGCATTGGTACTTCCTGATAAAGAATTCAAAAAATATATATTTAGTTACCTTCAACAGATTGAGAGAAAGATCAAGGAAAACACTGACAAAATTGAGGAAAACACAGAGAAAATCCTAGAACAATTTCAGAAGACAACATAAGAACAAAATGACAAAATAAAGAAAAATTAGAAAAGACACAAAATCTACAGATAGAAATCCAGAGGATTAATACTAAATTTTCAGAAATTGATAGCACATTAAAAAGGCAAAGGAATAGAATTGAGTCAGTGGAAGTCAGAATTCGTGAGATTGAAGACAAACACCTCAATTGTTCATTGGAAATGGATCAATCAGAAAAACAAATCAAAGCAAAATGAAGAAAACCTAAGATTCATGTGGGATACCATCAAAAGGAGAAACCTATGTGTAATCGGAATTCCAGAACAGGAAGAGACAAATAAAACCACAGAGAAAATTGACAAAGATTTCTTGGAAGAGAATTTCCCTGATATGATGAAAGATAAGATATATTGATTCAAAAAGTCCAATGAACCCCAAACAGGATAGACCCCAAAAGAAAATTGACAACACATATCATCATCAAATTCACCAAAACCAAAGACAAAGAAAGAATCCTGAAAGTAGCATGGGAAAAATGAAAAGTTACCTACGAAGGGCAACCAATAAGACTAAGCTGAGATTTCACAGTAGAAAATATCCCAGCAAAAAAAGGCAATGGGATGGTATATACCAAATCTTTAAAGAGAAAAATTTCCCACCAGAATTATATACCCAGCAAAATTGTTCCTCAAATATGGTGGAGAAATTAGGACATTTCCAGATAAGCAGAAATAAAGGGAATTTGATAAAATCAGAACAAGCTTACAAGATATGCTAACAGGAGTCCTTTGGACAGAGAGCCAACAACAACAAAAAACAACTGACCATTAACATACATGATGACATAACCCAGAACCCACCCAGTTATGAAAGTATCCAAAGTAAACAAGCTTACAAGATTGTAAACAGGGAATCAGAGTCATCAATTGGCAAAAGAGGACAACTACAAACAAAAAAGAGGGAAAAAATTGTGTAGTTATAGAACTTTTAAATGGTGAGGAAGTCAAGACTATTGCAAGATAGGATGGACTGTTCTAAACTTAAGAAGAAAATTATAAATCAGAGGGTAAACTAAAAAAAAAATGAAACACATCAAAATGAAAAAGAGAACAAGCACAAATATTTATCAAATATTAAAACAATAGCAATGAAAAAGTGATAACATTATTCATAAACAAAATGAGCTCAGCACAGAAAATTATATGGAACAAAGAAATCAGCAACACCATGAAAAACACATAGCAAAATGGCACCAACAAATTCATACTTGTTAATAATTACACTGAATGTCAATGGATTAAATGCACCACTCAAGAGACATTTGCAGACCAGATAAGAAAGCATAACCTATCAATATGCTGTCTACAAGAGACACACCTTAGAGAGAAAGACAAAAATAGACTAAAAATCAAAGTTTGGAAAAAGATATAACAAGCAACCATAAGAGAGCAAGAGTGACAATATTAATTTCTGATAAAATGGACTTTAATACAAAAACCATCATAACAGACAAGGAAGGACATTATATAATGATTAAAGGATTGTTTGAATAAGAGGACGTAACAATAATAAATACCTAACACCCAATGAAAGAGTCCCAAAATACATAAATCAAACTTTAACAGAATTCAAAAGACAAATAGATGACTCCACAGTCACAGTAGGAGAATGTACTGCACCACTTTCAATCAAAGATAGAACAACTGGAAAGAAACATCTTCTCAGATCACCATGCTATCAAATTAGAAATCACAATAGGAAGATCGATGGGAAAAGAGCAAACACATAGAAATGGAATAACATCCTCCTTAAAAAGGATGGGTAATAGATTAAACAAAAAATGAAATTAAAAATTCCTTGAATCAAATTAGAATGAAAACACAATGTATCAAAGTCTTTGGGACACAGCAAAAGCTGTGATCAAAGGGCAATTTACAGCAATAAATGTACACATCAAAAAAGAAGAGCCAAAATAAACACCTTAATCCAGCATCCCCAACAATTAGAAAAAGAACAGCAAGAAAAGTTAGTCACCAGAAGAAAAGAAATAATAAAGATTCAAGCAGAAATAAATGAAACACAAAATAGAAACATAATAGAAAAAATCAATAAGACTAGAATTTGATTTTTTGAAAAGATTAATAAAATTTACAAATCACTGGCAAATTTAACAAAGGAAAAGAGGGACAGAATACAATTAACATGGATAAGAAAGGAATTGGGTGACATCACAACAGAACCAACTGAAATTTTAAAAAGATAATATCAGGATACTACGAAGAACAAATTTGAAAATCTAGAAGAAATGGGCAGATTTCTGGAAACACACTACTTACCTAAACTAACACAGACTGAAGTGGAAAAGTTGAAGAGACCCATAACATAAGAAGAAATTTAACAGGTCATTAAAAAAAATTACCAAAAAAAAAAAACCTGGCCCAGGTGGTTTCACTGGAGAATTCTACTGAATTTTCAGAGAAGAACTGACACCAATATTTACTCAAACTATTCCAGAACATAGAAAAGGATGTAACCCTCCCAAATTCATTTTATGAAGCAAGAATAGCCTTGATACCAAAACCAGGCAAAGATACCACTAGAGAGAAAAACTACAGAGCAAAACCCCTCATGGGTATAGATGCAAAAATCTTCAACAAAATCCTAGCCAATAGATTCCAACAACATATCCAAAAAATAATGCATTATGACCAAGTGGAGTTCATATCAAGTATGCAAGGAAGGCTAAACATTAGAAAAACAATGACCATCATCCATCACATAAAACAAAGGAAAAGAACTGCATGATCATATCAATGGAGGTAGAAAAGGCATTTGATAAAATCCAACACCAATTCCTGATCAAAACTCTCAGCAAAACCAGAATAGAAGGGACGTTCCTCAAAATAATAAAAGGCATATATGCAAAACCAACAGCCAACATTATTCTCAATGGAGAGAGACTGAAACCATTCCCCTTGTGAACAAGAACCTGACAAGGATACCCACTATCATCACTTGTATTCAACATTGTGTTACAAGTCCTAGCCAGGGAAATAAGGCAAAAAAAAGGGAAACCATAAGCATCCAAATTGGTAAGGAAGAAGTCAAACTATCCCTATTTGCTGATGATATGATCTTATACAGGAGCTCTGGTAGTATAGTGCCCAAGGCACTTGACTGTTAACTGAAAGGCTGGCAGTTCAAACACACCAGCCACTCCTCAGAAGGAAGGTTGGGCAATCTACTTCTGTAGTGATACTGCCTCAGAAACCCAAGTAGAGGTCTCTATGAGTCAGGTCCGACTCGATGGCACATAACAACAACAAACATGATCTTATACATGGAAAACCCAAGAGACTCAGCAAAAAAACTACTGGAACTAATTGATTTAGCATAGTGGAGGGATACAAAATCAACATACAAAAATCAGTTGGGTTCCTCTATACCAGCAAAGAGATTGCTGAAAAGGAAATAAGGAAATCAATACCATTTACAATTAAAAAAAAGAAATTCACTGCCATCAAGTTGATTCCAACTCATAGATGCCCCTTTGGAGTTTCCAAGGTGGTAAATCTTTAAGGAAATAGATTGCCCAGTCTTCCTTCCATGGCATGACTGGTGGGTTTGAACCATTAAACTTCTGGTTAGCAGTAAAATGCCTTAGACACTACACCACCAGACTCCTTTTATAACAGCTACCAAAAAATAAAGTACTTTGGAATCAATCTCACTAGCAACACAAAACACATGTACAAAGAAAACTATAAAACACTACTTCAAGAAACCATAAGAGATCTACATAAATGGAAGAACATACCATGCTCATGGATAGGAAGACTGAACATTATGAAAATGTCAATACTACCCAAAGTGATCTATACTCAATGCAATCCCAATTCAGATTCCATCAACATTCTTTAAGGATATGGAAAAACCAATCACTAATTTTATATGGGAAGGAAAGAGACTTCAGATAAGCAAAGCATTATTGAAGAAGAACAAAGTAGGAGGTCTCACACTCCCAGATCTCAAAACTACTTTATAGCCACAGTAGTCAGAACTGCCTGGTGTTGCTACAATGACAGATATATAGACCAGTGGAACAGATTTGAGAACCCAGAAATAGATCCATCAACCTATGGTCAGCTGATCTTTGGCTAAGGGCCTAAATCCATTAAATGGGGAAAAGAATGTTAATAAACGGTGCTGGCAAAACTGGATATCCATTTGCAGAAAAATGAAACAAGATCTATACCTCCAACCATACACAAAAACTAACTCCAGATGAATCAAAGACTTAAATGTGAAACTTAAAACTATAAAGTTCCTCAAGGAAAAAATAGGGGCAAATTTAGGGGCCTTAATCCATGTCATAAATAGACTATCAAGCATAACTCAAAATGCACAAACTGCAGAAGACACCTGGTACCTTCTAAAAATTAAATATTTATGTGCTTCTAAAGACTTCTCAAAAGAGTCAAAAGAACCTACAGAAGAGAAAGACCTAGAGAGGTACATGGGAGGTACAGACAACAAAGATGAACCCTTTTTGTACATAGAGTACTGCACTGTCAATGAAGGCAAACATGGGTATACAGGTGGATAGATGGGTGGACAGGCTGACCTATTAGGTATGTCTATGAAACGGGGAGTGTACCCAAGAACATGTATAGGATTGGCAGACAATGGTCCTATAAGTTTATGTGTATGATCTGAATTCCCAGGTGTGTAGTAGAGCTAACAGTGGGCAAGGTTGTAGTCACTTCTTGGTCACAGCCAGCTACCCAGAGGGTCCGAATAGTTGAACCTGTGGGCTCAGAACCATAGTTGCAGGGGACATCAAGCTCAATTGGCATAACATACTATACAAAACATTGTTCCACCTCCTAATTTGGTGAGTAGCGACTGGGATCTTAAAAGCTTGTAAGCAGCCATCTAGATGCAATGATGGGTCTCTCCTCATCCAGAGCAAAGAAGAATGAAAAAAAAAAACAAAAATTCATGGAAACAATTAATCCTGGCAACTGGTACACCATGCAATCCACAGCCTATATGGCTATGAGACCAGAAGAACTAGACGTTGCCCTGCTACCACTGTCAACCACTTGGAGGGAGATCTATATAGGAGATCCTGGATAGAGGGAGAACAATGTGGAACAAAACTCAAAATCATTTGGAGAAAAAAAAAAAAAAAAAAAGGTGACCAGGTTTGCTCAGGTTTGCTGGTCTGATAGAGCCTGGTGGAACCACTAAGACTATGGCCCCTAGCTGCCCTTTAAGTATTGCGCCTAAATTTAGGTATTGGAATTGAGCCCACAGCTGTGGCTTCCAGCCAAACAAAATACAGGCATGAGTTGAACATTTACCTGAGGTAGATACACTCCTTGGAGAGAACAATCATAGGAGAAAGAAGGGCTGTTCATGCACAGGGAGGCAGCTCAGGGGGCAAGAGAGCATGGAGGAATGGACACAGGGAAGAGGTAATTATTGGGAGGAAGTGGGAGGGGAGCTGTTGCATGGTGTAAATTGTTGTCAGTGTCATGACACAAAGTGTATGTGAACTGCTGTGTGGAAAGTGAATTTGCTCTGTAAATTTTCACCCAAATCACAATTTAAAAAGAGGGAGAAAGAGAACTACAGATTGAGAAAAAAATATTTGGCAATGACATATCTGACAATGGACTTATCTCTAAAATTTATAGAAAATCCAACAGCTCAACAACAAAAAGACAAACAATCCAATTAAGAAACAGGCAGAAGACACAAATAGACACTTTACCAAGGAGGATATTTAGGCGGCCAATAAGCACATAAAGAAATGCTCATGATCATTAGCCATTAGAGAGATGCAAATCAAAACAACAATGACATATCATACTGCCCCAGCACTAATAGCAAATTTCAACAAGACAGAAAATAACAAATGCTGCCAAGGATGCAGAGAGATTGGTACTGTCATACACTGCTGGTGGGACTATAAAATGGTACAACCACTGTGGAAAGCAGTATGGCGATTCCCTAAAAAGTTGGAATTAGAAATACCATTTGACCCAGCCATTGCATTACTAGATATATCCTAAAGAAATGAGAGCCAGGAGAAGAACAGATATATGCACACCCATGTTCATTGCAACACTATTTACAATAGCAAAAAGATGGAAACAACATAGGTGTCCATCAATAGAAGAATGGATAACCAAACTATGGTACATACACACAATGCAATACTATGCAACACAAAAGAATGTAGAATCTACAAAACACCACATAATGTGGATGAATTTGGAGGACATTATGCTGAGTGAAATAAGTCAATCACAGAAGGAAAAATATTGTATAGTTCATTATTTTAAAAAATCAAGGAAAGGTTTGTATATGGAAGAAAACTTTGTTGGTTATCAGAGGTGGGAGGGGAAGGGAGAGAACACTGTAAAAATAAAAAACAAACAAAATGAATCAAGTTCTTTCTTTGTTGTAGTGTTTCTTTCATTTTCACAAACCTTACAAACATTTTCTGATAGATGCATGTAGGACCTCTTTCAGTGTTTGAAGCATTTCCTCTTTCACTTTAGCTATTGCTTTTCAGGGAAAAATTTCATTAACACTAAGTGTGTTTTTCAAATAGATAAGAACTAGGGTGAGGGCAAAAATTAAGATTCTTGTTTGATAATCATTCTTAGTTAAGCTTCGAGGGCCAGCTGAGGAAGAAAAACTTTTAAAAGAAGGAGAAGGAAAGAGGAGGAGAAGAAGGAAGAGTACAGGAAGAAGTAGGAGGAGCTGAAGAAGAAAGAGGAGGAGTTAAGATGTCTGTCTGGGGAAAATATAGACAGATGGAAAGACAGGAAAAAGAGAGAGAGAAACACAGGGAAAAAATCCAACCACTCTAGTGTTCACTTTAACCAGACCTTGGGATTTACAAGGTTGTGAACAGTGTTCTATATTTAACCTACCCAATATTTTGGTAGTTCTGAAATTGGAAAGCAATGCTGTTCCATTAATTCCCTATAATAATTTTTCCTAAGACAACTCTAACTGAAACACTCCCTTTTCATTCCTTTTTAAAAATCTGTAGAGGATCATAGAGTTCCCTATGGCCCTTTCTTAGAAAGATGGAGTAAACTGTCACACAAGGCAACCCTAGTCTAGTCAAACTAAACCTCCCCAACTAAATTCTCAGTACACAGATGGACAGTATGGACAGTGTCTCTCTGCTGGAAGGAACTGTGAGCCATAGGTATAACCTACCACTTCCTTCAAAAACAACTGATGCTATTCCCTTGGACCTCTTTTCTCTCTAGATGTCAACCCATGACATCACCATCACTGAATACCTATGTCCCCTGTGATAACTCTGAGTATATCTATTAATGTCATCTGCAAATTCTTCCCTAAATACACTCCAGGACCATTAACAAATAAGGTGCTTTTTAGAAATAGCTTTTTACTCAGGAATCTGAAAACTTGGACTAAGTGTTTTCTTATCAACATTCTCGGTACCGCAAGAATTCAAATTGAAGCTCTTGGACTCTCCTCTCCTCTAGTCTCTGGGCAACATGTGACTACAATTTCTTGGTTTTGGACACATTCCCTCAACTCATGGTACATCTTGTTTAACCACCCATGTCTGGCTTTCAAGCCAGCCAGCCCTACCCATCCCTCATACCACCATGTTGTTGTTGTTATGTGCCGTCGAGTCAGCCCCGACTCATAGCGACCCTTCCTTGGGTTTCTGAGGCAGTATCACTACAGAAGTAGGATTGCCCAACCTTCCTTCCGAGGAGTGGCTGGTGGGTTTGAACTGCCAGCCGTCTGGTTAGCAGGCAAGTGTCTTAGCCACTATGCTACCAGAGCTCCCTCATACTACCATAGACAAATGGAAACAAGTGTGTGTTCACCATCTTGATTCATGAAAATGAGGAAAACAAAGAAAAATTGATGAAGCCAATAACAGAGGTGATATCATGAAAAAATTATAAAGTAGCAGTTTCTTCCAGGAAGAGTACCATCAACCTAGTGGCAAGAGCATTTTGAGCCAGAAAGGATGGAGCAAGAATGTGATCAGTGATGTTTCTGTAAGGGTTGAGAGTGACAGGATGGAAAAGAGCATCCAAGAAATAGAAACTTAGGAGCACATATAAGGAACCACTGGGATAGTCTGGTACAAGAGAAAATTGTGGGGGCCAAAAGAACAATGATTCTAATGGTGTAGACTATGTCAATGACTGTTCTCTTTTAAGGTTTTTATCATTATAAATTTAAATCAGATCACATCACTCCCCTACCTCAATTCCTTCAGTGGTCTCCATTGCACTTAGAAAAGTATCTCAGCTTCTTACTAATCTTATGTCACTCCCTACACTTGAGTTACACTCAGCTTCTTACTAATCTTACGTCACTCCCTACACTTGAGCCACACTGCCTCCAATCTTTGCTCTGAACATGCCAAACTCTTTACCATCTAAGAACCTTCCCAGTTACATTTCCGTAGCCTTCCTATAGCAAGGTTTCCCCAACCCACCACACCATCACAATTTACTCTTTTTAATATCACTGTTACTTCCTCATTTGCACTTCTCACAATCAAAAATTGTTTTATATATTTAGTTCCTAAGTTTAAATGTTTTCTTACTGTGTCCTTCATTGCCTGTTATAGCATAAAAAATCAATAAATATTTTTTGAATGAATAAATGACAAGAGGAATAAGTACATGAATTAATTTCTATCACTAGGCAGTTGTGGTCTGAGAAAAGCAAGGATAAGTTGAATTTCTGAAATAAAACAAAATAGTATGAGATATTAATCAGGCACAGTACAGTTTGGGACATGTATTTAAAAAAAAAAAAAAAAAACTTTTATTGTGATTTGTTTGAAAGTTTACAGAGGAAATTCATTTTCCATATAGCACTTCATACATTTTTTGACTCATGGCATTGACTGAAACATCCCACAATGTAACAGCATTCTTCCCACTTCCTCCCCATAGTTTCCTCTTCCTTGTGTGCTTCCTTCCCATGCACTCCTACTTCTCAAGCCATCTCCATGCGCATATACTGCCCTTCTATTCTCCCATGATTGATCTTTCCAAGGAGTGTATCTACCTGATGTAAATGTTCAGCCCATATGCCAGTCTTTTATTTGACTGGAAGCCACAGGAGTGAGTTCAATTCCTGAACCAAAAGGCAGCTAGGAACTGTCTTCTCAGGTGTTTCACCAGGCTCTATCAGACCAGAAAACGTGGTCTTTTTTTTTTCTTTTTTGATGATTTTGAGTTTTGTTCCACATTGTTCTCCTTCTCTATCCAGGATCTCCTACAGAGATCCCATTCTGAGTGATTGACAGTGGTAGCTGGGCACCATCTAGTTCTTCTGGTTTTGTGGTCAAATAGGCTGAGGATCACATGGTGTGCCAGTCCCTTAGACTAATTGTTTCCATGTATCTTTGGTTTTCTTCACTCTTCTTTGCTCTGGATGAGGAGATCCATCATTGCATCTAGATGGTTGTTTGCAAGATTTTAAGATCCCAGTCACTACTCACCGAAGTAAGATGTGTAACAATGTTTTTTTGTAGTGTGTTATGTCAGTTGAGCTTGATATCCCCTATGACCATGGTCCCCAGCCCAAAGGTCCAACTACTTGCTCCCTCCGGGTAGCTGGCTGAGACCAAGAAGTCATGACAACCTGGTCCTTTGTCAGCTCTACTATGTTGTTGTTGTTGTTGTTATGTGCTGTCGAGTTGGACCTGACTCGTAGTGACCCCTCCTTGGGTTTCCTAGGCAGTATCACTAGAAAGTAGATTGCCCAACCTTCCTTCCGAGGAGTAGCTGGTGGGTTTGAACCACCAGCCAAGTGCCTTAGGCGCTACACTACCAGAGCTCCTCCAGCTCTACTATATTCCTGGACATTCTTACAGAATATACAAATACACTTGTAGAAACATCATCTGCCAACCCTATACATGGCAGTTTGGGACATATTTAAAAAAAAATCCACTGTTATCAAGTCAATTCTGACTCATAATGACCCTGTAGGACAGAGTAGAAATGCTTCACAGGGTTTCTAAGGCTGTAGATCTTTATGGAAGCATCCTGCCACATCTTTCTTCCATGGAGTTAAGTTAAAGCTGAGTGCTTTAAACACTAATACTGCCTTATCATTTGGCTTTGTTTACTTCAAAAAATTTCTCTAGAAAGACTCTGACCCCTACTTAACATGACCAATTTCTTATTTCTGAATCTGACTCATAATCACCAAGATATGACCATCTTTTTCTTCACATGAGTATTGACCTATGCAATATTTTCATCAGCAAATGTCTGATGACCTCTCAGGTACACCCATCTGAGCAATGAGACCATTATAAATATGAATCACCCATCATGACCAGACTCCTTGGACACATCATAGTGACCTCTCAGGTACAAGTGTCTGAGCAATGAGGCTATGTAAACATGAATCATTCACCATGATCACACTCCTCGGACACATCATAGTGAATGGATCAAAGTTCTGTATGCCTCAAAGGAGTTGTCTTCACCCTCCTTTGAACAGAGCTAGTGTCTCAGGGATGGTGAAAAGTGAACAGAGAAGTCTATGTGGTAGAAAGGATTTTCCCCTTACTAGCCACTGGAACAACAAAAAACAACAAACAAGCCACTGGAAGATGGGGCAATCTACTTCCATAGTGATACTGCCTCAGAAACCCAAGGAGGGGTGACTATGAGTCAGGTCTGACTCCACGGCACATAACAACAACAGCAGCCACTGAACATGTAAAGTGTTGGAAATTTGTTTCTTCTGACAGTTATCTTCTAAATAACAGTCTTCAGAAAGAGTACTTTTTTAAAAAGTTTTTTTTTTTTTCAAATCTTGAAATTTTTTACCCATATGACAGATTTCTGAAAGTATTTCCTTCGATTTAATTAATTTCAAAATAAAGGCATTTCTAGCCAGACTGAAAGGCTATTTCTAGCAAGTCCATGTAAGGCTGTAAAAACGAGTTGCCATGGAGTCCATTCTGATTCAGAATGACCCCATGTATATCCAAGTAGAACTATACTCCACAGGGTTTTCAATGGCTGATGCATCGGCCTTTCTTCCAAGGAGTTTCTGGGTGGACTAGAACCTCCAATCTTTCATTTAGCAGTTGAATGCATTAACTGCTTGCATCACTCAGGGATTTTGTAGGGCTATAAAACATACATTTATATATACACTGAGAAAAGGTGCTGGCACGGATAATCCACCTGGCTCTGACACTATGGCATTGTCATTTCCAGAGCAGAACTGCAGATGACATTCATATAAACAATCACAAATATGTGTCTTAAAACTAAGGAATGTGTCTGAGACAAAGTATATGAATACATGCAGAAGGATATGGATATGCATATTGAATTGGACACATTCATTTCTCTAGACTGATGACAAGACTAACTTAAGTCAAATGAATAGAGAATTTGCAAATGTCACTAGCTTTACTCCAGATCGCTGCACTTGTATGGTAAAGTGGGTGGATTTATTTTTAAAATGTACTAGTGGAATAACATCTAAATTATTTATAGTTTCATATAATAGCACCCAGATATCTTATAAACTTGATTAACTAAATACGAAGCCAATTACTACATATTTTTGAAAATGAAAATTCCTGCCTTTCAGAACTTTCTTATAGGATCTTCCCTTTGAAGATATATATATATATATATATATATATATATATATATATATACGCTCTGGTAGTGTAGTGCCTAAGGCACTTGACTGCTAACCAGAAGGCTGGTGGTTTAAACTCACCAGCCACTCCTCAGAAGGAAGATGGAGCAATCTACCTTCCGTAGTGATACTGCCTTGGAAACCCAAGAAGAGGTCGCTGAGTCCGGTCTGACTCGAAGGCACATAACAACACAACAACAAATATATATGTGTATATATATATGTGTGTGTGTGTGTGCATGTATGTATATACATGTGTGTGTATGTGTGTGTATACATTTAACTCCTTAAGGATAATAAAGGGCCACTCCTCGGAAGGAAGATATGGCAATCTACTTCCGTAGTGATACTGCCTCGGAAACCCAAGGAGGGGTCGCTATGAGTCGGGTCCAACTCGACGGCACATAACAACAACAATATATGAGGTTAGTTTACAAATGTTAGTCAAAGCTAACCACTTGGAATTAAAACTTCAACTATATAACAAAAGCTGGTGGATTTAATCTAATTCATTTAGATTTAAAGGACAAGGAAAATATGATTATTTTTTGCAGCCTCATCAGGAGCCTGTTTCCATAGAACATCCTTAAGCCACTTTCCCACCACATAGTAGTTTCCATTATTAGGAGTGTGGTCAAGATGTATTTATTTTGGAAGCCTGCCAAGTAATGTCAGTTGGGTCTCAATGGTACTGAATTTGACAGGAAGCAAAGCACAGAGGGGAAAAGGTATTTTCAAATCACTATTTTTATATCAAATGTGTAAGACCAAAAGTCCCTCCTGCAAAATGTCAAACTTTCCTTTCCTTCTTGGCATTCTTCTATTATGGCAAATGCAGATATCCTGCCTCCACTTACACCTCCCAAAGATGAGGTAAGAGGGTTGGGGAAAAGAAATGGAGTCTTTCTTGAGGCTAGAAAAGTTGTTTCCAAACTGGAGGACAAGATTTACTGAAAAATCAAAAAGCTCATCTGACTGAGTGCCGAAGCATTTCTATTTGCCATGGCCCCTCCCCATCACCAGGCTTCTTCTTGGTTCTGCAAAAGCCCACCCCCATACCCTACTCTTCCTAGAAATTTGAGTTTAAATATACTCCTCAACCCCTCCTTTGCTCTTGAATTAAACTGGGAGCAGTACCCCCTCTATTTAACCTACCTATTAAGCAACAGAAAAAAAGGTTGTTGTTTTTTTTCTATCTTTCAAAAATGTGAAGCCAAATAGATCTTCCCTTCCTCTCCTTAAGTCCTCTTTTAGTTAAGTTTTTAGCAGCAAGCAGCTCACTACCATTCCTTCTGAGAACTCCAGTAAAGGAAAAAGAGTACGTATGGGGTGTCCAACATCCATAGTAAGTGGCCAAAGAATAGGCAACTTGACTATGAGTTCCTGAAGATCAGTGACAATCATGGTAGCCTTTGTACCTAAACATTGCCTAACATCCAAGAAATATTCCATAAATAATTTCTGAATTTAATTTAATTGCTTAAGTGAAAATGAATTATTAACAAGCTATTGCCCTGATGTGAATATCTTCTGTAATACAATACATAAGTGTTCATCATTACTCACTCCCCCTTTCCCTGTAGGAGGATCACACATCCCTACCTGCAAGTTTCTGGCCTTGCAGAATAACGTGTTTATGTGAGGAAGTAGGACATACCCCATAACATACTTCCATCAGCCCTCTTTACCTTTTTTTCTGTCATAAGAAGAGTATATCCCAAATAGGGGTTAAACCTTTATTCTTTGTCCTGGAATGAGAAGATGTGTAAAGGAAAGCCTTAACAGCCAGCCTACAGTGATCAACACATAATATGAACAAGAAGTAAGTATTTGTTCTTATTTGCATTTGAGAATTCTGGGTTGTTTGTTACTGCAGCAAAAATACCCTATACATCTGCAATATCTGTATCATCATTTAGGAGAGCACTCAGAATGTGACAAAATATTTATGCTAAATAAATTTCGTAGTGGGACTAAGAGATAAATATTCAAAGATTCTAGTTAAGAATGCAACCTCTAGAATCAGATCTGAGGCTAAATCTAATACAGCCACTTACAACCTGCATGAGCTTAATCAAGTTAACTCTGATTTGTCATCTGTAAAATGCAGATACTAATAGTAGCTACTTCATAGAATGACTGAGTTGGTTTAGAGAGATGATATATGAGATTACATTAGCAAGCATAGTACTCTATGGTGTCATTGATGGGGTTCTCTAGGAAATGGCATTAAGATCAATGTTTGTGATCAGGAAATTTATTGGTGAATACACTCAAGAACAACAGCTGTAACACAGTAGGCACAAAAGGGCTGAGCAGAGGAAGAATTAAACAGTGATCAATGACAGTGAGTTTGGTTTTGGTTTGAGAGACCCAACCAGGCCTCAGCCAAGCCTTTGTGCCTTCACATTGGATATGAGTCATTGGAGGTAGTCTGGCCCCTAGGAGGGAGGCATAGCCTTGAGCAAGACTGCTTCCTTCAACCAAAGGCCATTCCTGGAAAGGGATTTGGCTGGGAGCCAGCCACCAGTGGGCAGCACTCAGCAGTTGGAGGAATGGGTGCCTCCATCCTGAAGGAAGTATGCATCTGGGATTGCACCCAACACCCACCATTGTCCCCCACTATGCGACCTACAGCCACATTTTTCATGTGATAAATTTGCCCCATCTGGGTGAATCTCCTCCAAAATCCTGGGTTGCTCTTTTCCTGGAGAAAATCTCATGTCAAGATTAGCGAGATAAGCTATGACTCTGCTGCTTTATCTAGTCTCAGGGGTTAAGCTGATATTCTTCATCTCCTTCCTCTGTTCCTATTCTTCACCTCCCTTACTGATGGCCACTATATGCTCTGGTCTAGGTGGCTTGCCTCGGTGGTATCTCCCAAACCCCCAGGCTATGATTGCCACATTTGTTCATTTGTGGACAAAATTTCTAAACAGTCACAAGTGATGTGAGAAGAAAGAGTGAAGTTCTGAGGAAAGGATGTAGCAGAGGGTATATGTAAGGGCTTGTCCCCACCATGACCCAAGGGAGGATGGGGCAAAAGCACTCTGGGATGATTCCATGAGATGATCCTTGGGCAATTCTCTGCCTTTTCTCCCTCTGCTGACAGAGAGAGGTCCATGGGCATCATACAGTAGAAGTTTCAGTTTCTGAATCTGATTAAAAATGAGAGTATAGGTAATCAGATGACCACTAAGCACATGAAAAGCTCAACATAACTTAGTCATCAGGGAAATACAAATTAAACAGCAAATATCACTACACATCCACTGGTGTTAGTTGCCATTGAGTTAATTCCAACTCATGGTGACCCTAGGCACACAGAGTGCTGCTATAAACCCTATATGTGCAGAGTATAACTGCATTCCACAGGGTCTTCAAGACAGGGACATTTCTTTCAGAAGCAGGTTTCCAGGCCTTTCTTTTGAGGCACTTCTGTGTGGGTTCAAAATGCCAATTTGTTCAGTTTGTTGGGTAGTCGAGTGCTTAACTGTTTGCTCCATCCAAGGATTCCTACATACTCGTTGTTGTTGTTGTTATGAGCTGTCGAGTCATCTCCGACTCATAGCAACCCCTCCTTGGGTTTCCAGGGCAGTATCACTGCAGAAGTAGATTGCTCAATCTCCCTTCCAAGGAGTGGTTGCTAGGTTTGAACCGCCAACCTTCTGGTTAGCAGTCAAGTGCCTTAGGCACTACACCACCAGAGGATGCCTATAATTAAAAAAAGACAGATAATAACAAGTGTTGGAGATGATTTGGAAAAACTGGAACCCTCATGCATTACTGATAGCAATATATAATGACACAGCTACTTTGGAAAACTATTAATCAAAGACCTATCACGAGACCCAGCAATTCCTTTCTTAAATATTTACTCAAGAGATATGAAAACTTATGTCCATACAAAGGGTTGTATAGGAATGTTCATAATAAATTATTCATGACAGCTTCACACCAGAAATAACTCCAATGTCCATTAATAGTTAAATGGATAAGCAAACTGCCATATAGACATACAATCGAATACTACTTAGCAAAAAAATGTATGAACTACCAGTATGTGTAACTAACTGCATGGTTAAATCTCAAAATCATTTTTTTCTGAGTAAACAAAATCCGACATAAAAGAACACATACTGTATGGTTGCATTTATATAAAACTCTGGAAAAGAAAAATATAATCTAGAGTGATGAAAAGCAGCTCAGTGGTTGCCCAGGGCTGAGTGTGGAAGGGGTTTGCCTATGCAGGGGAACAAGGAAACTTTTGAGGGTGAAGAAAAGATTGTGATGGTGGCCACATAGGTGTATATATTTGCAAAAATCCATCAAACTGTACACTTAAAATTAGTTCAATAAAGTTGACAGTTTTATTATGGACAGAATAGAAATCTTCTGCTCCTTGTTCTGGAGAGACCTGGTGCTGGTGGGTGGGTGATAAGGTGACTACTCTTTTCTTAGCTCACACAGTGACCCTGGAGTTCCACTTCAAAGATTTTCTTCTTGGTACCACAAAGCGAAAATGACAGGGTTGTCTGTTATTATGATAATGCCCCAGACTAAAGAAGCCACAGAAGGTCACAAGACCTCCCAATTCCAATATCATCATGTATTTACCTATTCGACCTCATGTCTAGTTTGTACCCATGGTACTTTTTCCCACTGTTTCTTTCCATGTGGGTTCACTCACTAAGACACCAAAAAGGTCAAAAGTCTTACTCAGAGTCGGTGACAATGAGTCAATGGCTGCCACTCCTCTGCTTTCCAGCCTCTGGTCTAACCACTAACCCACAGTCAGGCCTACTGACTAGGAGCAGTATTTAGAAATGAATTCCCATTACCTACCCCCTGAAAAATTAGTTTCCTTTTCTTTCTTCCTTATGCCTGTCTCCATCTTAGGATACCCCAAAATACCCTAGTCTAACTTTATGAAAAGTTATTAAAGTTAATTAAAGATCCCAGGGTGGTGTGATGAGTTGTGTTCAACTACTAACCTAAAGTTAGTAGTCGACGAAAGAGGGGGAGGACTTCAACGAGATGGATTGACACGGTAGCTGCGATGATGGGCTCAAGTATAGCAGAGATCATGGAGCTGGCGCGGGATCGGGCAGTGTTCCGTTCTGCTGTGCATGGGGTCGCTATGAGTCGGAAACGACTCGACGGCCCTTAACAACAACACTAACCTAAAGATTGGGGGTTCAAATCGCCAAGTGGTACTGTGCAAAAAAGGCTTGGTGATCTGCTTCTATAAAAATCACAGCCAAGAAAACCTTACGGAGCCTAGTTCTATTCAATAGCACCTGGGTTGCCATGAGTCAGAATCTGCTAATTGGCAACAGGTTTTTAAATTTTTTAAGGAAAAGTTAGCAAATATGTTTTCATGCAATAAGCAACTGCCATGAAATTTGACTGACTGTGGCCAGTAAAAGACATGAATACCTGTGTCTGAGAGAGTTTTTTGCCTTACATTGGTCATAGAACTTTAGAACATATTCACCAACTAAATCAGTTGCCACTGAGTTGACTCCAACTCAGTCATTCATGCATGTCAGAGGGTTTTCTGTGGTCCTAAGTAGCTGGTTTTTTGGAAGTGCATTGCCAGGTCTTTATTCTGAGGTGTCTTTGGGTTGACTCCAACCTCAAACCTTTTGCTTAGCAGTTAAGCACATTAACCATTTGAACCACCCAAGGACATTCAGTAGCTAAAAGTGGAAAGCAAAAGATTCTTCAGCCATTTTGTTCACAGTGGTGGCTCATATATCAAAAGGTTTTAAAAAAAACATTTTTTTAATGCTCTAAGAAAAGAGTCCTAGGTTTCACTATGGATTTCCAGTTTAACAGTTCTTCCGTAGAGTCCAAGATTTTGTTTTTTTGTAGCCTTAGCCTCTCTGGTGCTCTTAAGTACTGTGGTCAAAGAACCCTTGCAATACCCCTGTCTTTTCCCTCTACAGGGTTTTCAATGGCTGATTTTTTGGAAGTCAATCCTCAGTCCTTTCTTCTGAGGCCCCTCTGGGTGGATTCAAACCTCTGACCTTTCACTTAGCAGCCAAGTGTGTTCACATTGCATCACCCAGGAATTCCTCGAAATGTACAGAGCCTTCTAGGTATGTGTCCTTGTGGCTAGGCTTAAGTGCCTCAGAGTAAAGCAACCAGGGCACGAATTGCCCAGATTTGACCTATTACCCCTGACAAAATCTGTACTCATTTTAAGTAAAGATTCATCCATAGGAATAAGAGTGGACAAGGCTTGTGGCCCAGTTCCTCCTCTCTGGGTGCCTATAAGGCTGCAGTGGACTGACAAGCCACTTAAACACAGGGGATACCACAGCCTTCTCTGAGCAACTCTGAAGAATCAACACACATTCAGAGAGCAATATTCTAGTGCCATTCTAAACTTCCTTCTGCTCTTTTCCCTTTCTGCTACAAAAATACAATTCCATATTAAAAATAAACAGTGCTGCCTTCCCACAGATCTCTGCTCTCCTTTAAATAGTCTGACAAGTACAAATGATTCCCAACTGTCCCCACCACAGGACAGACAGGGCTCTGGGGCCTCTCCATTCTTCTCTTTCTCTCACGTTGCCTGTTCCATTCTGTCTGCTCCAGCCTTTTTGAAATCTAATTTCTAATTTTCTGGCTCATTATCAGCCACCTTCTCCCTTCTTCTGGATGCCTCCCTGGGTCTCTAGCTGGGAGCTCTTGGCTCCATCTTTTCTGTTTCTTTCTCGGTCATTTCTCTCTCTGAGTGCCTCTCCGTCTCCCCCAAATAACCACAAAACAAGCGGAAAAAGTGAACCATGGGTAGAATAAACCATTGTGTTAGGCCACTTATGCTATGCAAACCTGGAACTAAAAGTTACAAGACCTCATTCTGGCCATGTTGGCCTGTTCTTTTGTGAGGAGCCTTTTGAGTGGCCTTTGAAGACCATATTCTCTCCACAATATTTGCATCTTTAATGCACATTGAAGACACGCTCTTGGCACACATGCAAAAACGATTTGGGTTGTGTGGAAGATATGGTCACTAACCTCAGGTTGAACTAAAAAGGTCTGGAAATTTTAAGGGGTTGTTTTGACCTCCCAGGGTCACATAGGATGAGGATCTGCCTGGCAGTTGTTAATGGCAGTTTGATTGGGCTCCAATGCTGTTTTTAAGTCTCTACTGAATCCAGCCAAGTTAAACACACTTTCATCTTCACTTGCAAGCCCAGCCTTCAGCCCCAGGTTTCCGTCATTCTTTGGTTCTTCTTTGGATTCTCTCCAGTTTGTTGACAAATCCTCCAACTTTCATTCAAAATTACTTCTTAATTTCTTCCCGATAGCATCTCACAGAGTTTCCTCAAGATCAGCATTTTACTGTTTCTGCCCACACATTGTGCTAAATGTGGGAACAAGAGTACAGGGAAAGACCTCCATGCTGCTTGTTGTAGGGGGAGCAGATGCAAAAGCAAGCCAGCCTAGTGGAAGGTCCTTTCAGAAAAGCACATTCTGCCTATTCGGGGATGGCACAATTCTTTTCCTTTTCCTTTCTTCCCCTTCCCACCCCACCACCAAAGGGAAAAATAAATAATAAATAAATTTATTTATTTATTTACTAACTTTGTGTTGTGGTTTGGGTGAAGGTTTACAGAGCAAATTAGTTTTCTACTTAACATTTTGTGCACATTTTGTTTCATGACATTGGTTATAATCTCTGTTTAATAGTACTCTTCCCACTTCCTCCTGGGTTCCTTGTTTCCATTAATTTTTACTGCCCCTTTCTGCTTTCTGAGCTTTGTTTTTGAGCAAATGCTGCCCTTTGGGTCTAATAGGAGTATGTTCTTCCCTGGTGTTTTGGTTCACTTTACAGTCCTGTTTATTGTTTGGCTGAAAGCTGATCCTCAGGGGTGGAATCAATTCCAGGCTTGAAGCATGTCTAAGGACCACAGTCTTGGGGATTCCAATAGTCTCTATTAGACCAGTAAGTCTGGTCTTTTTTCACAATTTTCAATTTTGTTCTACTTTCCACCACCCCTCCCCCTCTTGTCCAGGACTTTCTATTGTGATCCTTTTCACAGGGATTGGTAATAGTAGCCAGACATGTTTTGGTCTCAGTGTCATGAAGACTGGGGTTGGCATGATCCTTTGGTCCTCTGGACCAATTGTTTCCCTGAGTCTTCAATTTTCTTCACTCTTATTTACTCTGGATGGAGAAAGACCAGTAGTTGTACCATAGATGGGTGTTTGCAAGCTTTTAAGATCCCAGTAGATACTCACTAAAGTAGGATGTAGAACATTGTAGAATATAGACTGTAACATTGTGGACTGTCTGATGCTAATACCTAGATGTCCCCCAAGACTGTAGTCCTAAGCCCCCAAGCCCATTGACTCATCCTTTTCTTTTATTTTTTGAAGCAATGCTCTTCCTTGATTGTGAAAGTCATATTTGGTCATTGTTTAAAATCTGTACAATGCAGACAAATATATTTTAAAAATATAAAATTCATAGACAATGGAGCAACAAAATTCAGTGACAAAAACAAATGGGCTACCAAGCCAAGAAAAAAAAAAAAAAAACATGGATAGATAGATATAGAGATAATACAGGTAAATATTGACATACCCCCCCCAAAAAAAATTAAACCACTGCTCTCAAGTTGATTCTGAATCATACCAGCCCTACAGAATGGAGTAAAACCTCCCCATAGGGTTTCCAAGGCTTTATGGAAGCAGACTGCCTCATCTTTCTCCTATGGAGAGGCTGATGGGTTCAGACGACCAACCTTTTGATTAGCAGACAAGTGCTTTAACCACTGTGCAACCAGGGCTCTTTAATATAGAGATAAATATAGATAAGTCTATATATAAAACTTAACTGTATACTAAGGGCATTTTGCCATGTATTTATTGTCCATGTTTCTATTCCTTTCTTCCAACTGTCACTTTAAACATTGCTGTTGTTGTTCCTTGTTGTCAAGTCAATTCCAACTCATGGCAACCCCATGTGTGCAGAATAGAACTGCTCCATAGAGCTTCTAAGAGTGTGACCTTTCAGAAGCCTGTCACCAACCCTGTCTCTTAGGGCACTTCTGGGTGAGTTAGAATGACACTATTTTTATTGTTGTCAATTTTATAAGGGCTTTAATAACTGGGAGGGTGAATAAACACTAATTTCTTTGTTTTTCAACATTCTCTTAACTATTCATTTGTTATTTTTTTCTTTGCAGATGAATGCTTGCTTCATTTTGCTGACATTTTGTGCAGAATTTCATTAAATACAAAAAGATAAAAGCAAGAGCTGACATTTAAGATGATGAAAAAGCTTGGAAATAAATAATGGTGATGGTTTAAAGAAAAAAAAAAAAAGAACAGATTATAAAATCTCAAAGCTTCTTTCTTATCCTAAAAATATATGATTCTATGATTCTAACACCTCTTCCCATGGAGGTCACTGAAATATCTGAAAAGATCTTACATGCTGTTTCTTCTTAGTATAAATAAGACAGATTCCTTCAATCACTCCCTATGAAACATAATTTTTTGTCCTATCTTTTAGACTACATTATAGCTTATTTTTGCTTTTTTAAAATATTCCATAGATTTAAAAAAAAAAAAAAAAAAAAGGCCTCACTGCCATCAAGTCAGTTCCAATTCGTAGCAACCCCTCCTTGGGTTTCTGAGGTGGCATTGCAATGAAAGTAGATTGCCCAGTCTTCCTTCTGAGAGTGGCTGATGGGTTTGAACCTCCAGCCTTCTGATTAGCAGTCATACATATAAATAACTAAATAGGAATTCTCTAGATGTGATTCAATCAATGAAGCAGAACAGAACTTTAAAATCTCTCTTCTTTCTTTTTTTTTAGAGAAAAGGATACTCTAATTTAGTAATTTAGTACAAGTCCATTTTTTTTTTTTTCTTTTTTTGCCTGCAGCTTCATGATACTGGTTTACTCATACTGAGTTTAAAAAAATTCTGATCTTCAGAAGGGCAGTGTTTCCCAGGAGATAGTTCAAAGGGCAGAAATGCATAGGAAAGAAGGACACAGGAAAAAGGTAACCACAGGGAGGAAGTGGGAAGTGTAACCATTGTGGGAATTGTAATCAATGTCATGAAAGAAAATACATATGAACTGTTGTATGGAAAATGAATTTGCTCTGTACAAATTCACCTAAATCACAATTTAAAGAGAGAGAGAGAAGAAAGCTGCTATGAACATTCTTGCACACACACAAACACACACAAAAAAATTTTATTTTGTTCATATATGTATGTAGAAAGAACACAGGCTTTTTTGGAGTCCAAAAAAAGAGTTGATATTTACTGTGGAACTTGGATAAATTGCTTACTTTCTCTGAACACAAGTTTAGTGGATGCTGTGATGTGCCACCAAATTGATAGTCTCATCCAGTCACTTCAAGACCAAAGCCAGCAGTACTGGCTGCTGATGGCTCATATCCAAGTCTCCCTGGAATTGCCCTTGGCCCAATGTTACTTCCTCTACCTGGGGGCAGCTCATATCCAATTACTGGTTCAAAGATCTGTCCCTCTCACCCCAATTCAGGATAGTTCTGAAAGACCATCTCAGCTCCAAAAACTCTATGGAATGAGTTACTGCCTCTGTTGCAATTGCTTTGCTATTTAATTTCTCCCTAATTCCATTGCATTTTTTTCTCATTTCCTCAGAGATATTGTTCCCAAGGGCCTTCCTAAGTAAATCACTTGCACTCAAATCTCTGTCTCAGAGTTTGCTTCCTAGGGAACTTGATCTAAGGCTCAATTAACTCAATCTTTGAAATGGAATTAATGCTACCCATTTCTTCATGCTGTTGAGAGGACCAAATGAAATTACAATTATTAAATTGCCTAGCATAACTAGAAATAGTTGGTGTATAATCAAGTTTCACTCATTTTTCTCTTTAAGCTGTGCTTTTTCTACCAGACTCTTGATAGCTATCATCAAAAATTCAAAGTGTTATTATATGGGAGAAGGAGACGTATGCTACATTGTTGTATGGGGCAGAATGTTAACAGCTGACAAAATTTTAGGCACCCAGAAATGCCTGGTGCATATTTGACACTCAGTAAATGTGTGATGAATAGATGATGATTAGATGAATAGATGAGAAATCAGCACAAATTTAGAAATTCATATTGATCATTCTTTTTCTAAACTTCAGTAGGCTGCCACAATGCCCATTTAACCAATACTTAACCACTCTGTGTTTTAGTTTTCTCATCTGTTAAGTGAGAATAACAATAGCACCTACCCTCACAGATATCTGTAGATAAAATGAAATAATGCACATGAAATACTTAAAATAGTTTCTCCTACATAGTAAGAATCCAATAAATATTATTTATTATTGAACATTAATTTCATGCTAAGTATTGAATTAAGCCCTTTATAAATAATGTCTTATTTAATCCATATACTGGTATATCAATATAGGTATTTAGTCAACAACAGAACCTGAGATTCATGGTGTTGTTGTCAGGTGCTGTCAAGTTACTTCCAACTCATAGTGACCCTGTGTACAACAGAACTAAACATTGCCCAGTCCTGCACCATCCTCAAGTAGTTGTTATGTTTGAGCCCCTGTGTCAATCCATCTCATTGAGGGTCTTCCTCTTTTCACTGACCCTCTACTTTACCAAGTATGATTGCTTTCTCCAGAGACTGATCTTTCCTGACAACATGACCAAAGTATGAGAGATCAAATCTTTCCATCCTTCCTTCTCAGAGTATTCTGGCTGTACTTTGTTCTTCTGGCAGTCCATGTTACATTCAATACTCTTTGTCAATAGTGTAATTCAAATACATACATTCTTCTTCAGTCTTCTTTATTCGTTGTCCAATTTTCTCATGCCTATGAGGCAATTGAAAATACTATTGCTTGGGTCAGGCACCGAATTCATCCAAAACCAAAAATTTACTACCACTGAGTTGATTCCAACTCATAGTGACCCCCATAAGGTTTCCAAGACTGTGATTCTTTACAGAAGCAGACTATGTCACCTTTCTTCCATGGATCAATGGGTGGGTTCTAAGCACCAACCTTTTGGTTAACAACCAAACCACTATACCACAAGAGCCTAAGAAATTTACCAAACTCATTATTGTTTTTAGTCTTCAATCTTCTATGCCTCCTTATTTTCAAATAGCAGTAATAACCTCATCTAGTCACTCAAATCAGAGAGTTGGAGATTATTCTAGAAAATTCAATCTCCTATAGCCTCTATAGGAGCTCTGGTAGCATAGTG
>NW_006921664.1:7739051-7769877 GCF_000298275.1 Orycteropus afer afer | reverse complement strand
AAGGTTGGGCAATCCTACTTCCGTAGTGATACTGCCTCGGAAACCCAAGGAGGGGTCGCTATGAGTCGGGGCCGACTCGACGGCACATAACAACAACAGCAACATAGCCTCTATACCCAATATTTCATTCATTCCATCTCCTAATGTGTCACCTCTTATAACAGATACCACTGATTCTCTGTCTGTCACTCCTTAGCCCTTGGGCACTCATTGTTCTTGGGCATGTTAATGGCCTCTGATTTCAAGCCCCTACAATTCCCTGCCTGAGAACTTCTATTTTAATTCAGAAGCCTTATATACACATGTGCAGGGTAGGCCTAAGATGCCAGGGAGCTAGTGACCAGAGCAGAAGTCCCCAGCCAATGATGGATAGTTGGTGGCAAATTAATACTCATTCACCCATGGAGGAACTATGAGGTTCCTTTCTGCAGGTTCCCAGAGGTGCCCAGTGGGATTGGTTCCCCACTGCCCATAATGGTAACCTGCTCACTAATGCATCCTTTCTTGGCTTCTTTCCCTCAGCCATTTCCTGGACCCACTGCCCTATTCTTGTGTTCTCCCAAATAAACTGGCTTCACTCCAGGTCTGCTTCCAGGAAAACTCAATTTAACACTCATCCTCTCTAGTTCCACTTTATTTCAGGAATTCATTTCTTTCCTCTAGGATTCAAATACTCTCTTTAGAGGTATATTTGTAAAACATAAATTCAATCATGGTTGAAACTTCCCTGGCATGAAACTCTTTAATGATTGTCATTGTCTGTAGGATGAAATATAAACAGGTTAGTATGGCTTACAAAAGGAGCTCTGGTGGCATAGTGTCTAAGGCATTTGACTGCTAACCGGAAAGCTGGCAGTTCAAACCTACCAGCCACTCCTCAGAAGGAAGACTGAGCAATCTATTTCCGTAGAGATACTGCCTTGGAAATCTGAGGAAGGGTCACTAAGAATGTCCATGATCCCATGATCTTTCTTTTCATGATCTTTCTTCCCCATCCGTCTTTCCAGTCCCACTTCTCACCAATTCCAACCACTACCATGTGCTATATTCCTATGGAAAAATGCACACTCCTTCAAATGCACCATTCAATTGCAAACCTCATGGTCTAACACACATCTATCACGTCCTCCACTCAGCCCAAAGTCCAACCAGTGAGCTTGTCTTCATCCCACGTTTCCCACATAAAATTTCTCTAATAGAAGTCTCTGGGTTGTGCAAATGGTTAAGGCACTTGACTGCTAACTGAAATATTAGAGTTTCCAGCTCACTTAGAGGCACCTTGGAAGAAAGGCTTGCCTATCTATTTCTGAAAACTCAGCCACTGAAAATCTTATGGAGCACAGTTCTACTCTAACACACAGAGGATCATCATGAGTCAGAGTCAATTCCATGACAACTGGTTATTACCACCTTGGTTTAAGGTCTATCTTCTCCATGTGGATGACAACAAGACCTCCTCAATATCTCTATCTTTGTGTCAGTCACACTGCACATTATTCATTTATCATGTTCATCTCCTCTAATTCTACTATGTTAAAAGCTCCAAGAGGGAAGACACTTGTTTCTTTGAGTCATATATCCCCTGCATCTCCCCAATGTGCAATACACAGCAGGGACTTTAGAAAAGTGTATTATGCTACTGCAGTGGCATGCATGTTGCTATGATGCTAGAAGCTATGCCATCAGTATTTCAAATACCAATAGGGTCACCCATGGTGGACAGATTTTAATGAAGCTTCCAGATGAAGACAAATTGGGGAAAAAAGCCTGATGATCTACATACAAAAACTGGCCAATGAAAACCCTGTGGACTACAACAGGGTAGTGTCCTGTATAGAGCTGGAAGATGAGTCCTCTAGGCTGAAAGTAATTCAAAATACACAGTGGTTGCAATAGTGGGCTTAAGCATACCAGTGATCATGAAGATGGCACAGGACCAGGCAATGTTTTATTCCATTGTACTAGAGGTTGTCTAGGAGCTCTGGTAGCATAGTGCCTAAGGCACTTGACTGCTCACCAGAAGGCTGGTGGTTTAAACCCACCAGCCACTCCTCGGAAGGAAGGTTGGGCAATCCTACTTCCGTAGTGATACCGCCTCGGAAACCCAAGGAGGGGTCGCTATGAGTCAGGGCCGACTCGACGGCAAACAACAACAACAGAAGTTGTCTTAAGTCTTAGCCAACCTGATGGCAACTGACAATAAAAACGTTATACTAATACACTAAAATCTGTGAAAGCCAGAACCTGGATAAGGTGGGAGTACCTCAGAGAAGGAAAACTCAAATATTTTCCACTAATAGTGAACAATAGAAAAGTAATAAAACTATACAAAGGCAAAAAACTTGTGAGATTCAGAAAAAGAAGACAATCCCATCAAGTTCTAGCTCTTGTACGTTTAGCTTAAATGGGTGAATCATGCAAATCTAATACATGTCAGAGCTGATATTCAAGCATGGGTTTATCAAAATAAAAAATTTGTGCTCTTCCCACTACTGTGTGCTCTCTAAGAGAGAGAGCCTCAACTGTGTCACTTTGGTGCCATGGCACACAGTTCTTATTGGATAGATGCAATGAATTTGCAGTTGTAACATATTTTAATGTATAAGATTTAATGTATGGCCCTTTCCCATGGGCAGGAAGTGTATAAGGACATCGTGTCTGAGTGCCTCCCCCTAGAAGCTTCTTCAGGTTGATTTCCCCTTTTCCTTTGTATCAGGTCACATATATAACAGAGCCTCCTTTGTATTTTGCCCCCATAAAGCCCCCATTCTTTTTTTCTCCCTAATCTAAGTCAGGGAAGAAAGAGTATCTGGAGAGAGTAGAGACAGGAAATAAGATCATTCTGAGAAAAGAGTCAGACTCGGGAAGCTCTCTGGAGATGCAAGGTGGTGAGGAGTGAGGAAGGAGCCTGAGAAGGAAGAATGGCTTTAACTGAGGCCATTGTGAACAAGTGAGACCAACTTTCCGCTGACAAAAGAAGAAAAGAATTAAGATGGCTTTCCAGGTAACTCAGGAAACAGTGATTTGTATATCAATAATTGTCTCACTTACTTACCCCGTGTTAACCTAAACCAGCTAGTAAAGCTACTATTGAAATTACATCATTAACTTGGAATTCAGGCCATTGAGTCAGGTTTTTATGCTAAGGTTTTTGAATGAGTCCCTTCATCAGTTTTCCCCATCCTGGGCTGGAAAGAGGAGTAGGAAGGCAGACAGTCAAGATTTCCCTAACACTTATAAAGATAATGAGAATACCATGGTTGCTCCATCAGATCCCTTCTTTGGGGAAAAACAATTTGCTTTCAGTTCTGAACTCTCTCTCCATAAAAGGATAGACTCCCTAGTCCCTCAAGGTGTCTGCTTCCATGGGTAGGGGAGATAGCTAGAAGCCCTTCTTCAGCATGCTTTATAGAGTCCCAAGGCCTCCCAGGGTACCTCTCTCTATGTGGTAGGCCTTTCTGTTGTCACAGAGTAGTCTTTAGTTCTGTTACCAAGATAGATTTTACTGCTATTTGAACAAGCAAAACTGTGACTTCATCGAAATACAATTTGTTATTTTCATTTAGGAGCTCTGGTGGCATAGTGCCTAAGGTATTTGACTGCTAACCAGAAGGCTGGCGGTTAAAACCCACTTGCCACTCCTTGGAAGAAAGATGGGGGCAATCTATTTCCACAGTGTTACTGCCTCAGAAACCCAATGAGGGGTCTCTATGAATGGGATCTGACTCGATGGCAGTGAGTTTGTTTTTGGTTTTATTATGATTATTATTTATTTCCCAATGTCCCCTTACAATTATCTCCTTTGCCCCTATATGAAAACTTAAATAGGCCAAAGAAATTTCTACTTACCTCCAAGTAATCAAAGCTCACTGCCATCAAATTGATTCCCACTCATAGTGACCCCATTGGGTTTCCAAGGCTGAAAATCTTTACAAAAGCAGAATGCCTCATCTTTCTTCCACAGAGCAGCTGGTGGGTTTGAACTGCTGACCTTTTGGTTAGCAGCCAAATGCCTTAACCACTACACCACCAGATCTCCTTACCTCAAGGTAATAGACCGATAATGAATCTTAAGTGATAAGTTAAAGGGTCTTAATTCTCTAGACTAACAGCAAATCTCCAACTGGTTAATTCATAATGTGGTCCAACAAGGTAGAGAGTAAGTATGGATAAAGATTCAGGCAACTTAGGCTAGAAAATGAGCTCTCTCTTCATCACAGCCTTGTTGTTCCACCCTGCATGCTTATGCATGCATACAGACAAACACACACACATGTTTGTAGGCCCTAGATAATCATTAATTAGGTGATGTTAGTTCCTAAAATCACTGAAGTCAGGCACCATGAAAGGAATGATAAATTCAAGAGAGATTCTATAGAGAGTTCACGCCACAGTTGGGGAGATAAAACACATACACAAGCTTTGATAATTTAAAGTAGAATATGAGACCTGTGGTAGAGATCAGTTAATGGTAGAGTGCCTTGGTAACACAATCACAAGCTTTCAGTGGCATTCAACAATTTTCATGCAGTAAAAGTCTTTCATGGGTCACCTGCACTTCTGCCCCACGTGACAGTCATTCCTGTAATCAGGCAGAAGGAGAGGGCCCTCTGGGACATATTGGCCTCTCAGTAGCACTATATAGACTCTTTTAAATCTTCTGCACAGAAGTGGCACTCACTGACCACACTTGGTGTTGATGGAACACAAGGACACTAGAGAAGGACAGTAGGAATGAGCATCATTTTAAAGGCAGCAAATGCTCTGAAAGTATAATACAACCAATCACACATTTTATGAGGGAGGAATACATATAGTGCTTTTGGAGTCTGGAATACTCCCTTACTTCTAGCTGAGGGAAAGAAAGAAGACTTTCTGACTGAACAAGGTGGCACTGAGTTGGATCTTAAAGCACTGGCATTCGGGAGGGGAAGCATGAAGGGAATAGAATCAGGAAAGCATGGAATCATGAAGAGAAGTCCTGAGAAATGCAAAACAAATGGAACAGAAAATGGGGAAGTTAAGTAGCAGGAATAAAATTAAGATATGATTGTGGAAGGTCTTATATTCCAGCTGAGTTTCAGGAGTCACTAGAAGCAATGGGAGGGAAGGTTGTGGGAAGATGGTGATGTTCAGAAGAAGAGGAGTGGCCTAGCTACAGCTGTGCTGCAGGTACATTATCTGGTCTGAAAATGGTGTTTCCAGGACAGGACATGCATTTAAGACTTCTAGTCTTTTCTGTATTTTCCCTTTTCCTGGTATTAATTTTCTTTTCTGATTCTACTTCTCATTCTCCTCCTTCTCCTGTTCTTCTCCTTCTGTTACTTCTACTCCTCTTCCTTATTCTCCTTCTCCTTCTCCTCTCTCTCTCTTTCACTCTCTCCCTAAACCAGCTCAAATATCCTCTCATTTGTCCCTGAAGTCCGATCTGATACTCTCAAGAAAAATCAATTTATCTTTTTTCTTTATACCTATAGTTATTACACATCTTATCCTAAAATTGTGAGTATATGTGTGTGTTTGCCACTGAGTTATGTGGTTCTCAAACATAGGAGTCCTCTCCTTTATTTTTGTATCTTGCCCTTAGAGCTCAGGACTGCACACAGCATTGTTTGTTGAAAGGGCACTTTAGAGGAGGAAAAACAGAGACATTCAGTTTGAAGATTCTTGTAATATTCTATATAGAGAGTGGAAATCAGAATGGAGTAAGATGAAATATACTGATATGTGTGTGTGTGTGTGTGTGTGTTCATTTTACTTACAGTAAATTCTGAAGATGTCTATTTTATATTTTAATGTATGTCCCTTTGTATTCCAATGAAATACCATATGAATGAAGCCAAATATCTCACACTTACCTAAGTTTGAACATGTGTGCTTAACCTGACCTAAACAGCAGAATCTTCTAGAGTAAAATGCACTCCAGTGAATAAAACCCCACATCTCACCTCATGCCTTATCCACACTTCACTATAGAATGAGGTCAATGGGAAAGCTCAAATAAGGAAGTTCCAGACCCTAAAACCTACTTTAATATCCATATGTCAATTACCCATGAACTATAAATATTTTCTTGCCTGTAATTCTCAGTTGTCATGTACTGCTTACTAATGGTATTTCTCCAAGGCCTTGTCTGCTTCATTAGGACTGAGAACTTACCTGATTTCAGAGGAAAGGCTGAGTGGTGAGGTTCAACAAGAGAAAATAAGTCTGGGTTCCTGGAATGAAAATTAGAAATGATCTCATTTTTCAACATTCTTTCTATAAAGGAAATAACAAGAATGGTGTAGATTACTGAAATTCGAATCTTATATTTAGGCTCAAATGAAGGTTACTAAAGGAATTTCAGTGTAACTGGTCAGAGGCAGAAGATGTCCTACATGATTATTGCCAAAGTCCCATGACCTTCATATGAGTGGGTATTGAAGGAAGGGTGAATTACAGAGAGGCAAATGTTAAATTTCATTATCGACCATAGCTAAAAGCCAGTCACATATGGGAGAACTGGCACATCAAAGGTCTTCCAGTCTCAAGTCTTGTAGCTATTTTTGAAAACACCAAAGAAAAGTAATAAGAACTGAATGCTTATTCTCAACCATTCTTCTTGAATTCATTCCTAGGCTCTTTCTATATCATGAATATCTACCTTGCCTCATTCAAAAAAGGATTTAAGTAGCTAAGTGATAAAAGTTGCAAAATATTTTCCTATTATTCAAGAGGTAAGGAAATCAGAATTCAGTGACAAGATCCCATATGCCAGGAAGAGTTCTGCATACTTTGCACATGTGATCTCACTGAACTCCCATGGCAGTCATGACAATAGAGAATATTTTCCCCATAATTCAAATAAGGAAACTGAGATTGAATAAATTATTTCCTTTTTCCAAGTTTAGACATATGCATCTCTAATTATTCTTTTTATCCAAATGGCATTTTATGTGAAATTATTTAATCAAATACATTTATAGCATTTTCTTCAAAATATTATCCAAAGGTGTACTTTCTATGAGTAATGGTCCCTGATATTCCTATTGTAATTTAGGTCATAGGTGACTCAGGACAGAAATTCTCTGACTGAGATTTCATGGATGTTGTGAAGAAGAATAAGAAAATTTCTGCCCTATATCACCTATGACCTAAAAAATAATATGAATTCATTGGCTGATTTTTAGAAGTAGATTGCTGGGCTTTGCTTCTTAGTTCACCTTAGTCTGGAAGCTCAGCTGTAATCTGTTTAGCATCATAACAACCTGAAAGCCTCCGCTGACAAATGAGTGGTGGCTGAGTTAAGTATATTGGCCAAGAATGGAACCTGGGTCTTCCACATAAACAGCAAGAATTCTATCATAAATCATTGCTTTCAAATTATTTTTTTCATAAAATCAGAATTTTCACTCTTAATCTCAAATAAACTGGAAAACACTATATACTTGAAGTCATAAAATCCAATTCTGGTTTGAATTCTGCTGCATAACAATCATGCTATTTTGGCAAATTCAGTTCTCTTATCCCTCAACTTTCTCATTTGTAAAGCTAAAGGATTGTATCGATATATTTATAAAGACCCTTTCACCTTATTGTTTTATTATTATGAACATTTTTTAAATGGTAGTATCTTCCTTAATATTCTGTGCAAAAACAAAAATATAATTGGCAGGAAACACATTTTTAAATGTTTTAAGTTTAAATTCTCATTTAACCACAGCCTGATTTCTTTCAGTCTCATGTTAATTTTTGGGGATGTGCAGCACCATACTGAGAATAGATTAAATATATTGCCTAAATACCCTCAATGAATAGCAAATTTCTTTAATGTTAATGCTTTTTTCATTCTAAACATTGTCTTCCTAGATAATCAGTTTTTAAATTTGTGAACACCTAAGAAAAGGTGTCTGCTCAAGTGTATTTTTTGCTCCTTGTGGAGAAACTCATCCCTTTGGACAGCCAATGAGATCACCTCACCTTTAGGGGAAAACAAAAAATGTGTCCATGTGTTTGGCAGATGATGAAAGTAAACTCTGTTTACAGATTTTCTCTTGACTCAGTAAAAAAAACGGAGGGGGGGATTTTCTTTCTGCAAAGAAATTCCCTCTTTGAAAAAATTTCTCAGCCTTGAGAACATGGGCATGATGACTCCCAAAAATGAGCACTTTGGAAGCCAGTTGGCAAGCATGCCAATAAATTGCAGAGTTCAAGGATCTGCCTTTAATGAGGCAGTGTTTTATTTGTGGACTTTGAGTAGATCTGCTTCTTAGATGTAGGATACGATTTTTACAAGGGCTGGTGTTGAAAGGAGTAAGTTGTATCTAGCCAGACTGAAAAATTTGTTTGCATTAATAAGCAGACCTTATCTTGGCTTAAGATGGTCAAGTAACATCATAAACCTCTGAGTTCACTCATCACACATCATGAATCTGAGCCTTCAGTATCACTGGAAACCTAGAAATCCCATTAAGAATCCTCAGTATATTTTAAATGAATGGTTTTAAGGAGTTCTAAATATACTATCAATTTTCCACAAGCCGTATTTGAATAGGAAGCTCTGGTGGCTTAGTGCCTAAGGGATGTGACTGCTAACCAGAAGGCTGGCGGTTCAAACCCACCAACCACTCCTCAGAAGGAAGATTGGGCAATCTATTTCCGTAGTGATACTGGAGGGGTCTCTATGAGTCAGGTCCAACTCCACAGCAAATAACGACAGCAACAACTGCCTCAAAAACCCAAGGAGGAGACACTATGAGTCAGATCTGACTCGATGGCAGTGAGTTTGGGTTTTTTTGGGGGAGGGGAGTATATTTGAATAAATCAACCTGTTCCCATTGAGTTGATTCCAACTCATGGCAACCTCATGTATGTCAGACAAGAACTGTGCTTCTCAGAGGGATATCATTGTTGATGTCAGATGGATTTTGGCAGAAAGCAAATACCAGAAAACAGTTTACCTGTGTTTTATTGACTATGCCACAGCATCTGATTGTGTGGATCATAACAAACTGTAGATAACATTGCAAAAGATGGGAATTCCCAAACATTTAATTATTGTGCTCATGAGGAACCTGTCCATAGACCAAGAGACTGTTGTGTGAAGAGAACAAAGGGATACTGAATTGTTTAAAGTCAGGAAGGTTGTATGTCAGGGTTGTATCGTTTCACCATGCTTATTCACTCTGTATCCTGAGCAAATAATCCAAGAAGCTGGACTATATGAAGAAGAATTCAGCATCAGGATTGGAGGAAGACTCATTAACTACTTGCAATGTGCAGATGACACAATGTTTCTCACTGAAAGTGAGGAGGACTTGAAGTGTTAAGAATTGAAGATGTCACTTTGAAGACTAAGGTTTGCCAAACCCAAGCCATAGTATTTTCAGTCACCTCAAATGCATGTGAAAATTGGACAATGAACAAGGAAGACTGAAGAGTTGATGCCTTTGAATTGTTGTGTTGGCAAAGAATACTGAAAATACCGTGGATTGCCAGAAGAACAAACAAATCTGTATTGGAAAAAGTGCAGCTGGAATGCTCCTTGGTGGTGAGAATGGCCAACTTCATCTCACCTATTTTGGTGGTGGTGTCAGAAGGGGCCATTCCCTAGAGAAGGATATCATGCTTGGTGAAGTGAGGATCACCAAAAAAGGAGAAGACCCTCCTCAAGATGGATTGACACAGTAGCTGCAATGGTTGGCTCAAGTATAGTAAGAATTGGAAGGATGGCACACCACTGGGCAGTGTTACATTCTGTTACACATAGGGTGGCTATGAGTCAGAGCTGACTTAACAGCACCTAACAACAACAGGTAATTTCATTTTTTAAAAAAATAAACCCTATTAACTTTTTTTAAAAGATAAATTTACAGCTTTATCTAATAATTATGTATTGGTTTCATGTGTGTCCATTTGGGAAGGGATAGAATTTAATCAGACAATTGAAAATTAAATATTTTAAAAAAGAGAAACTATCTGATAAGTTTTGAGTCAGGCTTCTCAGGTGTTGGGACATGCTGGCTGCAAATGGGAAAAAAAAAATTATAAAGTGTTCAGGCTGGTAGAGAATTATTTCCGGGTGTTTATATGATGATATACAGAGAACTGTACCTCATGAATGGAGTGCGTTAGTTATATCAATCGTTTAATAGTTTTGTAAACCTAAAGCCTTGGGAGAAGCCATGAGCAGATTATGCGCAGAAAGTAATGGTAAATTTTGGTGTGAAATCTGTAAATTTGTAATAATGTAATTCAAATGACAAATAATCAAGTATAGGAATAGAGTAATTTCTCAAAGAAAAGAAAATAGGAAGACAACAATCTCCATACTGATCAAAAGAAGAACAAAATGTTATTTCATTTTTAATGTGGCTTTTAAATTATTTTTTTATTTGTTGTTATTGTTGTTATGTGCTGTCAAGTCGTCTCCGACTCACAGCAACCCCTCCTTGGGTTTCCAAGGCAGTATCTTTACAGAAGTAGTTTGCCCAATTTTAAAAATGTGGGTGGGAGTGTAAAACTGAATAAAATAGTTTAAGTGGGCACACCAATCAAATTATCATCCTCTGTAATGCTAGAAAGAGGCCCTCATAGTACAGTGGTTAAAGCACTCAGCTGTCAACCAAAAAGCCAGGGATTTGTTAATTAGAAAAGTAGTTGGTTAGGGGATAATTAAGTCATAATAGTTAGTCCACTAGCTACCTGTCTGTTCAGTCTATATTCTGTGAGTTCCCCAACCCATCCATAGTGCTGGAGCACTGGACTCCTGGCTGCTTGCTTGACCCTATCCCTTTGACCACATATCTTAAGGAGCTGGGTTTTCAATAAATTCCATTTGAAAATAGCTGACTAGGCATGAAGCTCTGGTAGCATAGTGCCTAAGGCACTTGACTGCTAACCAGAAGTTTGGTGGTTCAAACCCACCAGCTACTCCTCGGAAGGAAGATGGGGTAATCTACTTCCGTAGTGATACTGCCTCGGAAACCCAAGGAGGCGTCACTATGAGTCGGGTTTGACTTGACAGCACATAACAACAGCAACAACAGGCATGAACAATTCATTTCCAAAAATTAGCCAATGAAAACCCTATGGATCACAACAGAATATTGTCCAACATAGTGTTGGAGGATGGCCTCCTAGGGTGGAAGGCCACCGTTAGAAATATACAGTTGCCACAACAATGAATTCAAGCATACCAATGATCATGAAAAAGATGCAGGAGCGGGCAGCCTTTCATTCCATTGTACATGGGCTCACCATGAGCCAGAGCCAATAGCTATCAAAAACAACAAAATAACTGTTTCCCAATACTTGCAATAAAAAAAATTTCAACAGGATAGTTCTACATGAATCAGTGGCAGGAAGGTATGTCTGCTGTGGTCTTGTTCAATGGGTCATGAGTGAGTGTGTATATCAGGAAGCCAATTACTCCCAAAAAATATTTGACAGTTGTGACACTGGTTTGAAAGATTTCTCCTGAAAATATAGCTGTCCTTGGTCAGCAAAGTGAGAGCAAGAATAAAAGGTACCCTTTCTTAAGCATGAGCACATATTCAAAGCAAACCTCACGAGATTTCAAATGTCTTCTTCAATCAGGGCACTCGGTTCTCATTTTGGTAACCACATTATATGTGTAATGGGCACTTAAGATCAGTACCACTTGGAACTCATTTGGGATTTATGGCTTTCCCCAACTCCTGTTTTCTGAATTCAGACTCAATTTATGACTTGGAACATAGTATTTCCTACAGGAAAAACTTTGATACGTTCAGGAGAAAAAAGGGCTCTTGGAGAATATTAAATATCTCTTACAAAACACCATGCTGATGAGTAAATGAGAGTGTAAACGAGTCCAGATAAAAAGTATTGTGTTTCCAGTGAAATTCTCAAGGGCTTAAGAGTTAACGGAAAAAGTTCTGTGGGGAAGTGTGTTTTAGGTTATGCCAGATACAAAATGTGTCCAAAAGCACTTGAGATGTTATCCTTAGATTAAGATGCTGCCACACCACCCCTTCTCAGTAATTAGTAAATCAGACAACTAAAATTTATGTGTAAATTCACTGCAAGTCATGAACATGAATAATGATCTCAAACTTACAAGCTTCAATTAAATACAGAATATCTGCAGAGTTGCCCTGGAGTAAATTCCAGACTTCAAAGAAATTGTGAATTAGGCCATGAAGAAAAAGATGAAGGCATTGACTTTTGGATTTTTATTTTATTTTTAATGTGGCTTTTAAATATTTTTAATTTGTTGTTGTTGTTACATGCTGTTGAGTCGTCTCCTACTCACAGCAACCTCTCCTTGGGTTTCTGAGGCAGTATCTCTACAGAAGTAGATCGCCCAATTTTAAAAATGTGGTTGGGAGTATAAAACTGAATAAAATAGTTTAAGTGGGCATACCAATCAAATTATCATCCTCTGTAATGCTAGAAAGAAGCCCTCATAGTGCAGTGGTTAAAGCACCCAGCTGCCAGCCAAAATATCAGTGGTCGAACCCAGCAGTCATTCCATGGGAGAAAGAAGTAGCAGTCTACTTTCATGAATATTACAACTTTGGAAACCCTGTGGGGCAATTCAACTTTGTCCTAAAGGGTCACTGTGAGTCAGAATTAACTCAGTAGCAGTGAGTTTGGTTTTTTTGGTAACTTCAAAAGGGTACAACCCAATTGACAGACCACTTATCTGTCAGTTTGTTGTACTATGGTGGCTTGTGTGTTGCTGTGAGGCTGGAGGTTATGCCACCAGTATTTCAAATACCAGCAGGCCCACCCATAGTGGACAGGTTTCATCAGACCTTCCAGACTAAGACTGGGAAAAAGGATGGGCCCATCCACTTCTGAAAAAACTGGCCACTGAACACCTTATGAATAGCCATGAAACACTGTCTGATATATTCCTGGGAAAACTGGACTTTAGCACAGTGCAAAAAGTCAAAGATGTCTAGTCACATTTGCAGATCTGTGATTGACTATGCCTCATCCTTTGACACTATGGACTACAATAGCTTTGTTGATAACTTGTTTTCTTTTTTATATGATTACAGTGGGTATTCTGCCAGTGTGTATAAAAAAAGTGGCACTATGGGTAGATATCACTTTCTCTAAAATCAGTATCTGCTAAAATCTTCTCTGATGTCCACTGTGAAGATAGAAAGATTAGGAGCCATGGCTTGGGCTTTCCAGAAATTGATGCTATCAGAGAAGAGAGAAGACATGCAATAAATAAATCTAATATAAGGCAGATCTGGAGGGTACCAAAATAAGGAAACAAAGCACCATGAGGGATGGAAGAAGGCAAGAAAGAACATTCCTTTATTCCACTTCTTTGAGAAAGCTTCTCTAAATTTAATCCATACTTTTATTTTCCTCATTTTCTGAACTCATTTCTCTACCACTTAAATAACATCTGTCAACCATTCAATGTCATGTTCTCTGTGTAAGCATCCATTCAACCTGGTTCCCATCCAATCTCTTTGGCTATGCTTCTTTGAATTTGTAGCCATTGTTTGCATACGGTAATATTTAATAATCATTTGTTAATTATTTAAAATAAATCAGAGGGCTATTTTGAAACAGATTTGTTAAGCTTTAAAAATTATTTTATTAAGTTAAATGCGTAGGCTTCAATGAAATAAATCCACATTTCAAGTAGACTATTGAGTAAAATACTCTCAGGGGAAGATGGAAAATGTTTATTCATATAGAGAAAACTTAATTCTTGTGGGAATCTAAATGGAATTGTTCATGCTTTTATTTGGTTAGTAAGGATAAAACAAATTCAAATGTTCAGCAAAGCAGGGTGATTCTCCCTAGAAGTTCTAGACACATGTAGAAGAACAAACCTTCAGTGAAAATCATATCCTCACATTTTGATTATAGTGAACAACTATGACCATAATTTACTTGCAATGTTTCCAAGCAAAATACTGTTCTATAGAAGGATTGCACAAATGCACAGAGAAGATTTCTGCTAAGGCTTCTGAGAAACACAAACTTCACAGACAATTTTGCTTTGAGTTCTTGCTCCAAATACTTAGTCAGTTATTAGTTAGTTAGCTATTTGGTTAGTTATTTAATCAGGAGGATGGGAAAAGTCAAAACCAGATCAATTTTAGTCTAATGTCACAAGCAAGAAGAAAGAGGTACTGGGATCATGTGGGTAGGCTTCCATATTGCCTTTTCAAATGGTTTCCCTGGCAAATGGCTGGAGTCCAAATGAGTATGCATGGAGGAGGCATCAAAATAGCACTCCCAAAAGCTCCCCAAAGGGGGCTATTTATGGGGCATTCTGAAATGCAATAGCTGACACCAATTACAAAGAGACCAGGCTTTGGAGAGTTGGGATGAAAATAGAATGTCAACCTTTAACATGAATTTTTAAGGGCTAAGAAAAGTGCAGTGATGTAGAAGCTATTTCTCCTCAAGGCAGAAGGTACTTTCCCATGTGGTATTGCTGATAAGGTTATGAACCATTGGAAAGAAATCTCTTTGGCATGGAAAAAGTAAAGAGGTGCCATTTCCTTGAAATGGCATTTTCCTTGAGTTTATCATTCAAATTGTCATATGTGTGGACAAGCCACACCTTTATTTTTAATAATTCCTTGGAGAATGATCACTACTTAGCACTTTTGCAATGTATCATTCCTTTCTTCTTTCATTCATTTCATTCAATTCTCAGTAAGAAGGTTAAAAATGCCAGACACAGTGCTGTTAGATGTTCTTAGGTGCCTTTATGTCAGCTCCAACTCCCTGCAACCCTATGCACAGCAGAACGAAACACTGTCCAATCTTGTGGCATTGTCACAATCATTGCTGTATTTGAGTCCATTATTAAAGTCACAGGAGCTCTGGTAGCATAGTGGCTAAAGCACTTGACTGCTAACCAGAAGGCTGGTGGTTCAAACCCACCAGTCACTCCTCGGAAAAGAATATAAAAGTGTCTCTATTGAACCTGTTTCGATTTGGGGTCTCTTTTCCCCTAATTCACGACCAATGTTTCTTCTTCCTTTCCAACTTTTGCATTCCGATCACCAGTAATTATCACTGCATCTTAATTACATATTTGATCAATTTCAAACTGCAAAAGTTGGTAAAAATATTCAATGTCTACATCTTTGGCATTATTGCTTGACGTGTAAATTTTAATAATAGTTGTCTTAATTGGTCTTCCTTGTAAGTATAGGAGCTCTGGTGGCATAGTGCCTAAGGCATGTGACTGCTACAAAAGGCTGTGGTTCAAACCCACCAGCCACTCCTCCAAAGGAAGACTGGGTAATCTATTTCCATAGAGGTACCATCTCAGAAACCCAAGGAGGGGTTGTTATGAGTCAGAATAAACTCAGCAGTAAGTTTGGCTTGGTTTGGATTTGTAAGTATATGGATATTATCCTATCACTGACAGCACTGTATTTCTGAATAGATTTTTCTTTTTTATTATTTACTATTTAAAAAGGTTTAATCCATACATTCATTCAAAAAAAAAAAAAAATCACTGTCATCGAGTTGATCCCAACTCATAGCGACCCCCATTGGGTCTCCAAGGTGCTAAATCTTTGCTGAAGTAAATTGCCCCATCTTCCTTCCATGGAGTGGTTGGTAGGTGGGTATGAATCACCAACCTTGTGATTAGCAGTCAAATGCCTTAGACAATGCACCACCAGAACTCTTTATACATTCACAGTAGCTCTAAATTTAACAGCCCTAAAGAGAAAAGTACTCAAATATCCATCAGTAGTAGAATGGACAAATAAATTATAGCACATTTACAAAAAATGGAACACTATATAAAAATAAGGAGCTCTGGTAGCATAGTGGCTAAAGCACTTGACTGCTAACCAGAAGGCTGGCGGTTCAAACCCACCAGCCACTCCTCGGAAGGAAGGTTGGGCAATCCTACTTCCGTAGTGATACTGCCTCAGAAACCCAAGGAGGGGTCGCTATGAGTCAAGGCCGACTCAATGGCACATAACAACAACAACAACATATAAAAATAATGAGAATTAAAAAAATACTACATACAATAATATAAAAGAATTTTAATAATAATAATAATAATATTCAGTCAAGTGTGTCAAACACAAAAGATTACATGTTGTATGATCTCTGTATTCTTTCTATGAAAACTTACCTATGGTGAAAACAGTCAGAGTGAATAGATATTGAACTGTTCTTTTTGACAATGAATATGACACCATTCCTCTTTTATTTGTCATTCCTGGCATAGTAGACCATTTCATTGACCGATTGAAAATGGCCAATATCAATCCATTTCAGCTCATTAATGCTCAGGATATTGATCTTCAAGTGTTCTGTTACATCTTTGACAACTTCCAATTTTCCTAGATTCATAGTTTGTACATTCCACAGTTTGATTTTTTATGGTTGTTTGCAGCTGTCTCTTCTCATTTTGAGCTATGCCACATCAGTAAAGGTAGTCCTAATGGCTTTATTCTGTTCATGTCTGTGATAGTTAAGTTGTATGTCAACTTGGCTAGGCCTGGTTTTGAGTGGCTGGACAGCCAGATGTAGTTATTCCCCATGATGAGACTGGTAATCAACTCCATGGTGGAATCTACTGGAGCAGCTGAGTAGCTGCCTTAGGATGTAATCTGCTTCCAGTATATAACAAGACAGCTTTGAAAAAGGTCTCTGAGCTTTTGGTCATGATTGGACCCTGTATGTAGCCAAGTCTTCATCTCAATGGCCTGCCATGTTGTCTTCTGATCTTGGGACTGTTAATGGACTTGAATTATTGGCCTGCCATATTGTTTGATAATCTTTGGACTGTGACATTTTTCTTGTCGACTTTGGGTTTGTCAGCCTCAGCAGCCAGCAGCTTCCTGAGCTAACAGATCCCTTCAGCTTCAGTGGGCTGGGAGCAAGAGGCAGAGCTGAAGCCCAAGGTCAAAGGGCTTTCACCCAGCTCCTAGAGTTGGCACTTTGAACTCAGACTTCTAGCCTCCTAAACTGTAGAAAAATAAACTCCTATTTGTTAAAGCCACCCTTTTGTGGCATTTTTCTGTTAGAGCAGCACTAGAGAACCAAAACAATGTCATTAAGACTCTACTCATCTGTCAACTTGTCTTATTGTGATGGGTTGTGTGTTGCTGTGATGCTGGAAGCTATGCCACTGGTGTTTCACATACCAACAGGGTCAGTCATGGTGGACATGTTTCAGTGGAGTTTCCACACTAAGACAGACTGGAAAGATGAAACTGGTAATCTGTTTCTGAAAAGTTGGCCAATGAAAACTTTATAGATAACAGTGGAACATTGTCTTACATACTGCCAGAAGATGAGTTTTCAGACTGAAAGGCACTTGAAATACAAGTAGCGAAAAGCTACCTCCTCAAAACAGACACTATGCTAGACAATGGGAATACAACAATCATTAAGATGTTATCCCTGACACAAAGGAGCCTACTATCTAATGAAGAAGACAGATGTCCTCAAGATGTCTGTCTCAGGGTGACAGGATATCTCAGTTGCAACACTATTGATATTTTTCAGCCAGAGAATTCTTTGTTATGGGGGACTATCCTGTGCATTGTAAGATGTTTAGCAAAATCCAAGGCCTCTATTGTCTAGATTCCAGTAGTAACTCTCCTCCAGTTGTGACAGCCACAAATGTCTTCAAACATTGTCAAATGTCTGAAGCTTCAACTTGAACTTGCATATGAGCAATTGATGGTCTGTTCCAATTGATGGAAGGCAAACTCACCTCTGGGTAAGAATAACTATGCTCAGAGTACATTTCAAGAATTGCGGGAGCACAGAGAGGGTACTCTTTATTCCATCTTTGTGAGTAAGAGAAAGTAATGTTTGAGTTGAGCTTTGAAATCCTTTAATTTAACAAGTATATTGAGCACCTACTAGACAATAAGTGTTTGATTATACCTGAAGATGATGGGGGGAAGTATAGGTACATGGAACTACATGTTTTCAAGACACTGTATGGCATTTGATATCTTACAGGTTGTTGTGTGTGGGATGGGCAGTGTCTTAGTTTCCTAGTGCTGTTATAACAGAAATGCAAAAAAATGGGTGGCTTTAAAGAAAAAATATTTTTTTTTTCCTCACAGTTGTTGTTATTGTTGTTGTTATGTGCAGTCAAGTCGGACTCAACTAATCATGACCCCTCCTTGGGTTTCTGAGGTGGTAGAAGTTCAAATTCAGAGCACTGGCCATAGGGGAAGACTTTCTTTCTGCCAGCTCTGGGAGAAGAGCCTTGTCTCTTTCAGCTACTATAGCTCTGCCATTTCTTGATTCCTTGGCAGTCTTCACATGGTACCTATCTTCCCTTTCTGTGTGCTTGTTCCTGTGTCTAATCTGCTCTTGTTACAATTCAGAAGTTGTGAAGTTTAGGACACATCTTGCACTGATATGGCTTCATTAACATAACCAGGAATGCTCTATTCCTAAAGAGGATTACATTCACAGGTATGGTGTTAGGATTTACAACACATATTTTGGGAAAATACAACTTAATCTGTAACAAACCATATGAAAATGAAGCTAAAGAGATAAAGATCATCTGTTGTTGTTGTTACGTGCCATCAAGTTGGCCCCCACTCATAGTGACTTAACTGCTAACCAGAAAGCTGGTGGTTCAAACCCACCAGCCTCTCCTCAGGAGGAAAATGGGGCAATCTACTTCTGTAGTGATACTGCCTCGGAAACCCAAGAAAGGGTCCCTATGAGTCGGGTCCGACTCGAAGGCACATTACAACAACAATCACTACAGAAGTAGATTGCCCAACCTTCCTTCGGAGGAGTGGTTGGTGGGTTTGAACCTCCAGCCTTCTGCTTAGCAGTCAAGTGCCTTAGGCACTACACTACCAGAGCTCCTAAAGATGATGTAGTTTAGGTAAAACCCCAGGCCTCATGACAAGGGATGTAGAGATTTGGAGGTTACCCTGTGGGTGATGAGAAGCTACTGAGGATTTTAAGCAAGAGATTCTTATGCACAAATCACAGATACTGTGTGCACTGTTGACCAAAGAGTCTCTTGAAAAGTAAAGCATCCTGTCAACTACCGCCTGCCCCACAACACATGACCATTGTGTCTGAATCTCCTCACTGAATGACTCTCACAGATCATCACTGAGAACCAAGCACCTTGCGTTTACAGCTCTTTAAGGAAAATACATTTCAACCCTTTCCTGTGGAAGACTTGTCTTTACAATAACCATTGTGAGGTGAAGGATCATTACCATGTGTGCTAGAAGAACTGGCATCAAAGCTGGAAAAGAAAAAAAGAAAAACCCAACTGGATAAAGCAAATTGCAGAATCCTAACTGTTTTACCAATGCTTTAATTTCTAACTTCAGTATATAAATTTTTCTATTTGAAAAAGAAACTCTGCTGCTTGAATCTAGGTGGTTTGAGGCAGCCAGCCAGGCTCCCAGAATAAGTGAAAGTCATTACAAAATGTTTTACACACATGGGAAGCACTGGGATTGTTTGGTGTTAGTTTGGCCCTCCGACATTAATTCTAATTATCTCAAAATGCAAACTTGCTCAAATTTCCAGCAGATGACATTATTTTCTCCTTGACATTAGACATAAAAGGAAGGAAAATAAACATGAGATGGTGACAGCATTAAGCTGGTCATCATTTTGCTTTAATATTTCAAATTCAATTCCAGACCAGATTCTCTGTTTTGTCCAAGAGATTAGGGTGGGAAGATTGCCGTTTTGGTTGGATGAAGACCTTTCCTTTCCAGTTAGCTTAATTAAGGGAAAAAGAGAGGGAACCAGGAGGCAAGCAGTCTGGTTTAGATCAGGGTAAGTGTCTTGTTTTTTACAAACACACTACATATTTTTGTTGTGTTATATTTTCAATGTTTTTCTGGTTCTTGGTAGAAAGTCGAGTTGCTTTTTCAAAATGAGCTAACTCCATGGGTCCAGGGACTTGGCACTTTTCAGTGAATGTCTGGTATTTCTGATGAGAGTAGACTACACTGAGAGAGAGTCTGTAGGCTCCAACACTGTCTTAGAAGCCTGAGTGATGATAAGCAAGTGCTTCGGCAAATTGAACAATGTGAGCACCCTCGTCCTCAAAATCTATAAAATTTACCAGTGCTGCACAATGAAATCATTTATCAAAAGCACTCTTACACTATTTTAAAAATTAATTAATGCATAAATTTCATTTATTGTGGAGACAGTGGTATAGTAAGTTCATAAATTGAGTCTCTAAAATTTTAACTCAAGTCTCTTGATTGATTGATTGGCAATAAATTTATTTATTTATAATAAATTGGTTGATTGATAATACGTTGTGCACTGTGTATGTTATAAAACATGCCATATATGTTTGAAGTTTGGGTGGTACAAATGGTTACTATGTTTGGCTGCTACACTAAAGGTTGGAGTTTTGTGCCCACTTAGAAGAAAGTGATCTACTTTTGAAAAATCAGCTATTGAAAATACTATGGAGCACAGTTCTACTCTGACACACATGGGGTAGCCATGAATCAGAATCAACTCAATGGCAACTGGTACATATGTTCAGTTATACAACTAGGGTGACCAACTCATCCTAGTTTTCTTGAGATCTTCCTGGCTTTTGCCCTACAAGTTTCTCATTCCAGGAAACACCTCCATCCTTGGCAAACCAGAATATTTGGTCATTCTATTATACTCTACTTTGCAAATTATAATCTGTGGGGAGAGGATGTTGGTACAGTAAGTACATTAAATTCAATCTCTAGAAACTGGGTGAAATACTTGTTTTATATTAGTTATTAAAACTTATTTGATGTTTTCCTTTTTCTCCCCACTTGAAACTTTATGAAACAGCCACATTATCAAATTATCAATTTGAGGCTAAATGGAAGTTTCCACTCACCATTAGTACTAGCCAACAAATAAGTGACTAGGTCCAACACAATCATGCATTTCTTCCCCCTCATGTCCTATTAATGAAATTAAAGAGTTAATTTCATAAGAATAATTTTCATTCATTCCATGAACACACACAGATGCTCATTCATTAAGTGGGCACTACATCACTGAACTTGCCATCCAATCATTTAATAAAATTTGAAGACAACTTGTGTTTGAATATATACACTAGATAGCTGGTACATGTGAGGGCTTGAGAAGGGTGTTTAATCACATACCTGTCTTCTCTAACTGTTTATTGAATTAGTCATTCAAATATTTATTGAGTATCTACAGTGGAGTAGCTGTGCATTAAAATTGGAGAGTGATGAGGGAAAAGGTGGGAAGTAGAGAAGTTACTTTCTTCATCCCACCTTAAGGAGATCACTTGTTACTGGTTCATTCTTCATCTTGATCATTAGATAAGTGAGGTTTGTTTTTTTTTTTTAATTGAGCTATACACTATTCGAATTGAAATCTGAGTTTATACCTTCTAATTATCCAAAGTTATATATATATGTATATATATATATATATATATATATATATATATATATATATAAAGAGCCAGAAACAAAAGAAGCGGCACAGAAATCTTAAAAACAGCCAAAAAAAAATGAAGTGAAAGAGGTAAGATGAAAACAGTCTTATTACAACTACAAATAGAAAAATACAACTGTTTTATATACAACCAACATATTGAAAATGACTATTTTCAAAAATCTTTGTTTAGAAATGACCTTTATTGAGGTATAATTTATATGCACTAAAATGCACTTATTGTTAGTGTAAGTTTGATGGATTTTGACAAATTCATACATCATGTAACCACCACAGTGTTAAAAATATAAAACATTTCCATTGCCCCAGAAAGCTCCTAGTACCTTTCACATTCCATTCCCCACTCCCCCACCTTTCACATAATTCTATAGTCAATATGATACTAATATTTTTAAAAATCTCAGTAGAAGAAATATTTTTCTAAGAAAACTATAATTACTAAAATAATTAATATTTAATTATTTAATAATAATAGAATCTAACACCATATCAAAAAGTAATATATTATAACCACATGGGATTGTTATCAGGTATGTAAGGATGGTTCAACCTTAGAAAAACAATCAGTGCAATCCACTACACCAATAAAACAGGGGAAAAGAATTACATGATATCACTCATTGTAGAACACGCATTTGATTGAATTGAACACCCATTCCTGATTAAAAAAAAAAAAACTCTCAAAGAAATAGAAGAGGAATTCCTCAACATAATTAAGGGTATATAAGGAAGATAGGGCAATCTACTTCTGTAGTGATATTGCCTCAGAAACCCAAGGAGGGGTCCCTATGAGTCAGGTCTGACTCGACGGCACATAACAACAACAACAACAACATGCAAAACAAAAAGACAAAATTATTCTCAGCAGAGAGAAACTGAAAATATATGCTTTGCAAACAGGAAACAGATAAGGATGTCCTCTATTACCACTCTGACTCAACATTGTATTGGAAGTCCTAGCCATGGTTATAAGGCAAGAAGGGGAAATAAAAGGCATCCAAATTGGTAAGGAAGAAGTAAAACTATCCCTATTTGCAGATGATATGATACTGTATGTCTTAGGCTGGGTTGTCTAGAGAGGCAAAACCAGTAAATCTTATAGAGAGAAAGAAAAATTATATTAGGAAGATGGCTCACACAGTTATAAAGGCTGGCAAATCCCAAGTTCCTGGATCAAACGTCAAGCTGGAGGCTTTTCCTGACTCATGCAGCTGCAAGAGCCAATGAGCACAAGATTAGCAGGCAGTGTAACAGGCGGCTGACTTCAGTTGACGACGAATCCAAGATCAGCCAGCAAAATGGTAGATTTTTGGCTCACAGGACAGTTGTAGGCAACACAACAGGATCCAGATCCACAGAAGGTTCCCAAATTTTCCCAGGAGGTACAAGTGTGTGTGTGTGTGTGTGTGTGTGCATGTAAGAGGCAGGCCACAATCTTAAGGAAACTCCCATTTAACTGATTGGCAAGGGAACAACCACACCACCACTGCTTAAGCCACTCAGAATCATGGTCCAGCTAAGTTGATAAACAACGTTGACTATCACAGTCCACCTCTTGTCAACTTGGCAGTTGTACTCATCTCCTTAAGTACATATAATCTCCAAATAAGGACAATTATGAAATCATACTTTCTTAGTTGCATAACATGATAAAACTAACATGCATACAACCAAAAATGCATTAGCCCTATTTACAGTTTATAGTTTACAGCTGAAAAAAAAAAAATATTTGATTCATGCATACAATGAAGAAATACAACAATCAAATATAACATTTCTGCAACCAGTCACATGATCATACCTAGTATTCAAACTACCTTCTTCCACCAAGCATTCTGTATTTACCTTGCCCTCAGCAAACACCTCAGCTGGTCGTGGTTCTTTGCCTGGTGGGGTGAACCAAAACTTCATTGCTGAAGTGTCTGGGTCATTACTTGTCCTATCAGACTTGGGTTGCTGTAGTTTTCCACTGACTTTAACCACAGGGCATGGTAGTACTAAGAGATGCCCTAAAAAAAAAAAAAAAAAAGAGTATGTATCCCACACATACTCTTCTTTAGCTCCAATATGTAATATCAATCTAATTTCCCCTTGGTAATCAGGATCTAACACACCAGACAATACAGTAACTCTCTTCTTTGCCTGTTGATCCAGAAGCATGAGGAGACCAAAATGGCTGGGTGGCATTCTTAACTCCCAGTTCAATGCAATCAATATTATGTCTCCAAGTAGAAGTATTCCTCTCTTTGGGACTAAGACCTCAGACCTGCAGAGCATAGGGTTACAGGGACAGGAAGCAAAAATTTTTTGAGTGGGTCACTAGGGGTATAGTAAGTGGTAATATTCCTGTTTCCACCCCTTGGTTCCTGAACCAGTGAATCCTGGCATTGGAGAAATAGTACCATATATTAGGCACTGGTTTAGAGCATATACTGCCTCCTGAAGAACATTGCCCCAACCCTGCAAAGTATTGCCACCTAGCTGGCACCATAACTATGTTTTTAGTAGGCCATTTCATTGTTGTATCAAGCTAGTTGCTTCAGGATGATGGGGAACATGGTAAGTAAGACCAATGAATTCCACGAGTACAGGCCTATTGCCACACTTCATTTGCTGTGAAGTGAGTCTCTTAATCTGAGGCAATGCTGTGTGGGATACCATGACCATACTATTACCATAAAGCATTCTGTAAGTCCATGGATGTAGTTTTGGCAGAAGTATTGCATGCAGAGAAGGCAAATCCATATCCATAGTGAGTATCTATTCCAGTAAGAGCAAAACACTGCCCTTTCCATGATGGAAGTGGTCTGATATAATCAACTTGCCACCAGGTTGCTGGCTGATCACCCCAAGAAATGGTTGCATATCACAGGATCAGTGTTGATTTCTGCTGCTGGCAGACTGGGCACTCAGAAGTGGCAGTAGCCAAGTCAGCCTTGGTAAGTGGAAATCCATGTTGTTGAGCCCATGCATAACTTCCATCCCTTCCACCATGACTACTTTGTTCATGAGCCCATTTGGGCAATGACAGGAGTAGATGAAGAAAAAGGATGGCTGTTTTCCACAGAACAAGTCATCCTATGCACTTCATTGTTAAAATCCTCTTCTGCTGAGGTCACATTTTGGTGGGCATTCACATGAGACACAAATATCTTTACTCCTTTAGCCCATTCAAAAAGATCTATCCACATACCTCTTCCCCACACATTCTTGTCATCAATTTTCCAATAATGCTCCTTCCAAGTCCCAGACCATCCAGCTTCAGCCCATGAATCAGTATACAATCGTATACCTGGACATTTCTCCTTCCATGTAAAGTGAACAAACATATGCATGACTCAAAGTTTTGCCCATTGGGAGGATTTCCAATCACCACTGTCCTTCAGGAAAGTTCCAGAAATGGGTTTCAGTGCCACTACTGTCCACTTTTGAATGATGCCTGCATATTGTGCAGAACCATCAGTAAACCAGGCACTAGTTTTCTCTTCCTCAGTCAACTGATTATAAGGAACTCCCCATGAGGCCATAGGTGCAGACTGGGAGAAGGAAGGTAATGTGATTGGAGTGGAGACCATAGGCATTTGGACCACTACCTCATGCAACTTACTTGTGCCTTCAGGTCCTGCTTGAGCCCGATCTCTTATATACCACTTCCATTTGATGATGGAGTGCTGCTGTGCTTGTCCAACTTTATGACTCTGTGGGTCAGACAACACTCATTTCATAACAGGCAGCTTAGGACTCATGGTGATTTCATGGCCCATGGTTAGGTGTTCAGTCTCTACTAAGGCCCAGTAACAAACCAAAAGTTGTTTCTCAAAAGGAGAATAGTTATCTACAGAGTATGGCTGGGCTTTGCTCCAAAATCCCAAGGGTCTGCATTGCAATTCACCAATAGGGACTTGCCAAAAACTCCAAACAACATCTCTATTTGCTACAGACACTTCAAGCACAATTGGATCAGATGGATCATACGACCCAAATGGCAGAGCAACTTTCATGGCAGCCAGAACCAGCTTCTGTTGTTCTGGATCCCACTCAAAACTAGCAGCTTCCCAAGTCACTTGATAAATAGGCCAAAGCAATACACCCAAATGAGGGATATGTTGTCTCCAAAATCCAAAGAGACCTGCCAGATGTTATTATTCCTTTTCAGTTGTGGGGGGATTCACTTTCATAGGAATACCTTGAAATGCCCCACACCACCAGACTCTTAGAAATTTCAGAGGTAGAAGGTGCCTGAATTTTTGTCAGGTTAATTTCTCACCCTCTAACATGCATATCTCTTACCAATAAGTCTAGAGTCACTTGTATTTCTTCTTTACGAGGTCCAATCACCATAATATCATCAATGTAATGGACCGATGTGACATCTTATGGAAGGAAAAGGAGATCAAGATCCCTACGGACTTCCCATCAACATTCTTTAAGATATGGAAAAACCAACCACTAACTTTATATGGAAAGGAAAGAGACCTTGGATAAGCAAAACACTATTGAAGAAGAACAACAAAGTATGAAGTCTCACACTCCTGGATCTTAAAACCTACTCTACACCCACAGTAGTCAAAACTACCTGGTATTGGTACAACAACAGACACATAGACCAATGGAATAGAATTGAGAACCCAGAAATAGATCCATTGACCTATGGTTAGCTGATCTTTCAAAAGGGCCGAAATCCATTAAATGGGGAAGAGATGTTTGTTTAATAAATGATGCTGGCAAAACTGGGTATCCATTTTCAGAAAATGAAACTAGATCTGTACCTCACACCATACACAAAAACTAACTCCAGATAGATCAAAGACTTAAATGTAAAACCTAAAACTATACAATTCCTCAAGGAAAAAATAGGGTCAAATTTAGGGACCCTAATATATGGCATAAAAAGACTATCAAAGCATAACCCAAAATGCACAAACAGTAGAAGATAAACTAGATGAATGGAACCTTCTAAAAATTCAATTTTTATGTGCTTCCAAAGACTTCTCCAAAAGAGTCAAAAGAGAACTTACAAATTGGGAAAAAACATTTGGCAATGACATATCTGACAAGGGACTTCTCTCCAGAATTTATAGAAAACTCCAACACCTCAACAACAAAAAGAAAAATAATCCAATTAAAAAATGGCAGAAGACATGAGTAGACACTTCACCAAAGAGGATATTCAGGCAGCCAACAAACATATGAAAAAATGCTCATGATCATTAGCCATTAGAGAGATGAAATCAAAACAACGAGATACCATCTTGTCCCAGCACTAGTAGCATAGTTCAACAAGACAGAAAATAATAAATGATGGCAAGGATGCAGAGAGTTTGGGGTTCTCATACACTGTTGGTGGGACAGCAAAATGATACAATGACTGTGGAAAGCAATATGGTGATTCCTTAAAAAGTTGGAATTAGAAATACTATTTGACCATGCCATTCCATTACTAAGTATATATTCTAAAGAAGTGAGAGCCAGGACAAGAATAGGTATATGCACACCCACGTTCATTTCAGCACTATTTACAATAGCCAAAAGATGGAAGCAACCTAGGTGCCAATCAACAGAAGAATGGATAACCAAACTATGGTACATAAACACAATGACTACTATGTAACCCTAAAGAATAACGTAGAGTTGACAGAACACAGCATAATATGAATGAACTTGGAGGACATTGTTGTTGTTGTTGTGTGCTGTCGAGTCGTCCCTGACTCATAGTGACCCCTCCTTGGGTTGCCAAGGCAGTATCACTATGGAAGTAGATTGCCCAACCTTCCTTCCGAGGAGTGGCTAGTGGGTCTGAACCTCCAGCCTTCTGGTTAACAGTCAAATGCCTTAGGCATTATGCTACCAGAGCTCCTTGGAGGACATTATGCTGAGTGAAATAAGTCAATCACAGAAGGAAAAATATTGTATTAGTCCATTATTGTTAAAAGTTGAGGAAAGGTTTATATATGGAAGGAAATTTTCTTTGTTGGTTACCAGGGGTGGGAGGGAAGGGAGGGAACACTGTTAGATAGGTAGAGACAAGTATCGATTTGGGTGAAGAGGAGGGCAATGCACCAAATGTGAGTGACCAACACGGTGGCATTAAAGAAGAGGAAGATATAGAGAGGTGCATGAGAGGTCCAGACAACAAAGATGAACCCTTTTTGACATACAGTACTGCATTGTCAGTGAAGGTAAACATGGATATATGGGTAGATAGATGGGTGGACCCAGAAGGAAGGTTGGACAATCTACTTCTGTAGTGATACTGCCTCAGAAACCCAAGGTGAGATCACTATAAGTCAGGCCCAACTTGACAGCACACAACAACAACAGATATGTGGACAGGCTGAGCTATTAGGTATGTCTGTGCAGGGGAGTAGTTTGCCCAAAACCATGTATAGGTTTTGCAGACAATGTTTCTACAAGGGTAATTGTATGTTTTGTAAGAATTCCCAGATATACAGCAGAACTGACAAGTGGCAAGGTTGTCACAGCCAGCTACCCAAAGGGAGCGAGTAGTTGGACCTGTAGGTTCAGGACCATGGTCATAGGGGACATCAAACTCAATTGGCATAACATACTACACAAAAACATTGTTTTACATCCTACTTTGGCAAACAGCGACTGGTATCCTAAAAGCTTGCAAGTGGCCATCTAGATGTAACGATGGGTCTCTCCTCATCCAGAGCAAAGAAGAATGAAAAAAAACTAAGATGTATGGAAACAATTAGTTCAAGGGATTGGTACACCATGCAGTCCTCAGCTTATATGACTCTGAGACCAGAAAAACTAGATGATGCCTGGCTACCGCTGTCAACCATCCAGAGGGGGATCTCTGTAGAAGATCCTGGACAGAGTGGGAGAACAATGTAGAACAAAACTCAAAAATCATTTAAAAAAGAAAAAAAGGACCAGGTTTGCTGCTCTGAGAGAGCCTAATGGAATCACTGAGACTACAGCCCCTAGTTGCCCTTCAGGTCTTCAAGCCTGTGGCTTCCAGGCAAACAAAAGACAGGCATATGAGCTAAACATTACATTAGGTAGATACACTCCTTGGAGAGCTCAATCATGGAAGAATAGAAGGGCTGTGTATGCACAGGGAGACAGCTCGGGGGGCAGGAGTGCATGAGAGACAAGGACACAGGCAAGAGGTAACTATGGGGAGGAAGCAGAAGGGGACCTGTTGAATTGTAGGAAATTGTAGTGAATGTCATGAGACAAAGTGTATGTGAGCTGTTGTATGGAAAATGAATTTGCTCTGTAAATTATCACCCAAATCACAATAAAAATTAAAAAAAAAAAAAAAAGATTCCTATGGACTAAATTATGACATAGTGCTGGACAGTTGATACATCTCTGAGGTAACACTGTGAAATATAGAAATATATTTTTGATCTTGCCAGCTGAAGGTGAACTGCTTCTGATGGTCTTTCATAATTGGTATTGAGAAAGTGGCATTGCCTACATCTATAGCTGCATACCAGGTACCAGGAAAAGTACTAATTTGCTCAACTAATTTGCAGTTGGAGTCATCACCTGATTACACTTATGATAATCCACTGTCATTCTCCAAGATCCATCTGTTTTTTGCACAGGCCCAACAGGCCCATTCCCCAAATGGGAATGTGGTGGGAATCACTACCCCTGCATCCTTCAAGTCCTTGATGGTGGCAGTAATCTATGCAATCCCTCCAAGGAAGTAGTATTGCTTTTGGTTTCTATTATCCTAGGTAGAGGCAGTTCTAATGGCTTCCACTTGGCCTTTCCCACCATAATAATCTGTACTCCACATGTCAAGGACCCAATGTGAGAGTTCTGCAGGTTGTTGAGTACATATCTATTTCAATTATGCATTCTGGAACTGGGGAAATCACTGCAGGATGGGTTTGGGGACCCTCTGTGAGACAAACCTGAGCTAAGACTCCATCAATAACTTGACCTCCATATCCCCTGACTCTGACCAGTAGACTACAGTGATATTTGGAGTCTCCTGGAATTGGTGTCAATTCAGATCCAGTATCCAGTAATCTCTGAAAAGTCTGGTTATTTCCTTTTCCCCAATGAACAGTCACTCTCATAAAAGGCCTCAGATACCTTTGGGAAAGGCTAGGAAAAAGATTAAGAGTAAAAATTTTTTGGCAATGTAGTGGGGTCCTTCCTCAATGGGACTCAACCTTTCCCTTCATTCAAGGGGTGGTGGGTCTGTAAACTGGCTCAAGTCTGAGAATTGACTGAGGGGTTGTGATTTTGTATCTTGGTGATTCAATCTTGACTACTGTTCATGTGACATAGAATTCTTCTGTTTATTCAGATCAAGTAAATAGTTAGTAGGTTTCCCATGTATTTCACTCCTAGGAACACCATGCCTAAGTAGCCAATGCCATAAGTCCATTAGTAAGATTATTCTGATTACTGCTTTGACTCTGCTGTCCATTATGGTAACCACACTCACCTTGTCTATGTTGATTAATTGCTGCCACTTGGCCCCTACCACCACAGGGGCCAATCAGCCCTGTTGTAGTTAAGCATCTTAATTCAATTAGGGCAGTTCCCAATGTCAAATCCAATTTACATAAAATAGCAATCACAGCAGCCTTCAAGGATGCTGGGGCTCCCTTCACATATTTGTTCCTCACCATAGTATTAAAAGGTGTACCCTCTCAGCTCTCCACTTCTGGTTCTAATCTTATAATTCCAGTCTCACATGCCAATTTCCCTTAGCCTTTGAATACTTTCTTCTACATTATACCAAAGTAGGTTTGGTACTTCAACTTTACTTAATGTTGGTCACCACAAAATCCATGCTTCACTAAGCCAATCAAATAAACAAGTAGATCCTTTCCTAACCTCTTGAGCTAAAATATTGAGTGAAGAATCTATGCTTACCAAACCAAACCAAACCAAACTCATTGCCATTGAGTCAATTCTGACTCATAGTGACCCCATTGGTTTTCTGGGGCAGTAAATCTTTATGACAGTAGATTTCCCAGTCTTCCTTCTGCAGAGTGCCTGGTGGGTTTGAACCATAATCTACTGCTTAGAGTCAAATGCTTTAGGCAGTACACTAGCAGAGCTCCTGTGTTGCTATTGTTTTGTGCCATCGAGCCAGAGCTCCTTAGTGGGCCTAAATCAGTAAACTCAGACTGATCCAATGTTGCAATCCTTGCATCATTATCCCACACCCTTAATAGCCATTCCCACACATATTCTCCAGGTTTCTGTCCTCACATGTTAACTAAATCAAGTAGGTCTTTGTGTGTGTGTGTGTGTGTGTGTGTGTGTGTGTGTGTGATTTGGGTGAAGATTTATAGAGCAAATTCACTTTCCATACAGCAGTTCACATATACTTTGTCTCATGTCATTGACCACAGTTTACCACAATGCAACAGCTCCCCTCCCACTT